>NC_083771.1:21744115-21944115 GCF_963514075.1 Conger conger
CGAGCATTATTAGGGTGCTCACGACATGCTTCAAAGCGGGGCCTCTACGCCCACAGTCGCAGGAAGGAGGGGAACACCGCGAGAGGCATAAATTAAACCTGATGATGTGTTGAGAGATCGCAAGAATTAAAGGGCATTGCATGCGCCGTGTTTATTATTATGTTAAGCTCCTCAGATCTCCGCGTAGTTCGGAGAGCGAGAACTTGGGTAATGACGGCTGTTTGGGGTTCATTAGGAGAAGCTGAAAGGCGTTCGGGGAGATTTCAGATTTCACAGCGTGCTGTGAGGTTGGATCTCGTTTTTCCGGTTTGTAGACTTTGACGGATCGGAGCCGCAGTTCGAAAGCTGACCAGTTTTTTGTCAAATTAATTTCTGGTCTGTTGTGAACTGCAGAAACCTGGGTTCAGGGCTTTCGAAGAGGCACAATATGCTTCACCCACTATATTAAAAATGTTTTCAAAGATGTATAAAGACACCTTTTTATTGTGAAAAATTGCAGACCTTAAAACCATGGCTGATGCCTCTCACAATTTCCTGCCTAATTATCTTTATTAACGCAAATATTTATACTCCTTCAACATTTCTGACGAAGTTTTGGTCTGCAGCGGCAGACCTTGGTGAAAATGGCTTTCTGCGAGCAGATACGGAGTGAAAAAGCACTACCTTGTGCAGCTGTTTCAAAAATTAAGCCAGAAGTCAAAAACAAGAATGAGAATACACAACACACCAGCCCTCAAAGCCTGGAGCCATGAACCCCTGGACCCCTGAAACTATGTTCTTTCTTAAAATATAACACCAGCACACTGTCTATTAGCTGATTTTTATTTTTATAAAGGTGAGGACACGTTTTTGGTATTTCACTTCTTATTGCCGGGGAACTGAGTTTAAAGGGGGTTAGGGGACCACAGTGGGGCGTTTAAAGGGGGTTTGGGGACCACAGTGAGGCGTTTAAAGGGGGTTAGGGGACCACAGTGAGGCATTTAAAGGGGGTTAGGGGACCACAGTGAGACATTTAAAGGGGGTTAGGGGACCACAGTGGGGCGTTTAAAGGGAGTTAGGGGAACACAGTGAGGCGTTTAAAGGGGGTTAGGGGACCACAGTGAGACGTTTAAAGGGGGTTAGGGGACCACAGTGGGGCGTTTAAAGGGGGTTAGGGGAACACAGTGACGCGTTTAAAGGGGGTTAGGGGAACACAGTGAGACGTTTAAAGGGGGTTAGGGGACGACAGTGAGGCGTTTAAAGGGGGTTAGGGGACGACAGTGAGGCGTTTAAAGGGGGTTAGGGGACCACAGTGAGGCGTTTAAAGGGGGACCACAGCGACCGCGCCGGTATTGATCTGACATCGACCGCTCGCACGCTTCACCCGCACCAACACAAGCTCTCTCTTTCTCTCTCTCTTTCTCTCCCCTCCTCCTCCCCCCTCACTCTCTCCCCGTCTCTTCCTTCCCCTCACTCTCTCCCCACTGATCCCTTTCTTTCTGTCTCCTCTATCGCTCTCTATTCCTCTCTGCCCCACAACTCTCTATAACCTACCCTTTGGCCTCTCTCTCCCTCTCTCTCTCCATAACTCTCTATACTCCCCTGCCCTCGGCCTTTCCCTCTCTCTCTCTCAGGTACAAATTGCTTTATTGGCATGACAAGAGAAATGGTCTTCCGCCCAATCACAGGTAAATGCAGATATTACAGACTCTGTAGAGGGGAAATACAGGATGAATTAATAATGAATATTCCAGGGGAAATGAAAGATGAATTAATGATTAATACTGTAGAGAGGAGATGAGTTAAATGAGGAATGTGGAGTCCATCGCTGTCCCTGCCTGAGGTCACAGATCCAAACCGCCAAAGCCAAACAATCATCTTTCCTCTAATAAAAAGTGATTTTTTAAACTCAGGGCAAATTAGTTTAAATACGGGGCACTGCGGCTCCAATGGCCCCCGTCCCTGGCTCCCTCGCTCCCCCTCTCCCTCCGTCTTATAATGGGGTCTTTGATAGTCCTCAGGGCCACACACAAGGCGGGGTCTGTGGAGGCGCACAGAGGGGTGCGGAGCGGGCGGGGATCAGAGCACGGGCGGGGGACCCCAGCTGCGAGGGGGCCACACCGGCGCCTTTGTAGGAGACGCGAACGGAGTCGAGCAGTCGACATCACTACCGGTCAGGTCCCTGGACCCCCCCACCCGACAGAACCACCGCAGAACCAAGCGACGGCTGGCCCCCGCGGCTGGAGCTCAGCTTCCCCCCTCGGCCCGGCGCACAGCCCCCGCCACGTGCGCTCCCCGCTGGAGGGCTCCCGTTTCCTGGCACGATTCCGGGCGGAAATGAAAGCGTTCAGATGTGACCCGGGGAGAGGTTTGGATTGAAAACGATCGGGGGGAGAGCCCATGACACGTTACTAAAGCCGCTTTCTCACGCTTTGATGTCGCGACGTTCACCGGCAGAACGGTGTAAAAAACCGTGCCGGAGAAACTCCTAAACCCAAAACCTGACGACATGTATCGTATTATGGGGTTAGGGGGGGGGAAAGCAGAACAACAATAATTGCGTTGCCGTGGCAACTGTTGGAGCGCGTGTGCGTGCTGTAGTCCCGGGGCATTGTGGCGCATGAGGGCAGGGTTTTACTCACCTTTCACGGTTTGATATGGGTGGAGTGCTGTGGAAGTGCAGTGGGCAAGGCCGTCTGGGCAGCGGAGCTACGCTAAACTAGGCTACGCTAAAATGTGCGTTTGATGCATTACCTCACCCTGGGCTGCAAATCCGTGTCGGAAAGCGAGCAAAATGGCCGCCTCCCACCGCGTGATGACTCGCCTTGTTCCCAGGGCCACCAGTCCGCACTCATTTTTACAAGAGCGCTTGAGGGAAGAGCTCAACGCTGAATCTTAAATGGTTTCAGCTGGCCACGGTGCCCTTCCCCATTATGAAGGAAACCGGCCCATGAGGCACCTCAGAGCCAGAGTGCTGATGGGATATGGAGTTTTACCCTGACACACGAGTCAGGGCCACATAGCCGAGGTCTGAGACACAGCTCCGCAGTGTTATTACATAAATGAGTCCTGATATCACACTGTGTCTGTGAAATAACCATTTCCACTCAGCCGGCAGAAGGCTGAATGGTGTGTTTCTGCCCTGCGGTCAATGCCAGCGCTAATGAACACAGCTCCTGGTTTAACCACCCGCTCCTCCCCCCAATCTGAAGGGTGGCGGGGCTGGGGGCGGGGGCGGCACTGCCCCGAACGCCAAACAGGAGCCAGTCACGGCGGCCAAACTATTGTTATAGGTGAAAGACAAAGAGATGCGGAGAGAGAGAGGGATGGAAAGAGAGCATGAGAAAGGAAGGGTGAGGGCCAAATTCAGAGCCCTGGGAGCGGGTGATTTGGTTCCCCACTCATGAGGCCCGTAAACCCAGCCAGAGGAAGCCAGAACAATGGGGGTGGAGACCAGGCCTGGGGCAGCAGCAGGTGGGGGCGGGGGCTATTAAAGAGGGCTGAAGGCAGTACGCTTTTTCTTTTCTCTCCGCTACCCCATGCTAGAGCAACAACAACAGGGGGTACTTATACAGCATAGAGGCTTTAATCTCAAGATGTCAAAGCACTTCCTAGTGAAGAGGGGGAACTGACCTCCACCAACACCGATGGAACACGCACGGCAGCCATTTTGTGCCAAGACACTCACCGCACACGAGTTTACGCAGAGGCGGAGGGGATTACTGAGCCGGTTAATGTCATTAAAGTGAGCCTGAGAGAGACAGCGGAGGGGCGACGGCTCCCTCAGACTGTCGCCCGGGGGAAAAGGCAGGGTGCGAAACCTACGTCCTGACAGGCACGTCTGAATCCCACACAGGGTTTCCCCAGAGCTGACTGGTGCCAGGTACACATTTAACTGTTGATGATACACCTTCCGTCGTACGTGAGGTTCAATTAGCTCTGAGTTTCAATTTGGATTTCATGAGAGGGGGGGGGGGGGGGGACCTGCATCAACACACCCCAGAACCTGTCAAAACCCATTACTTTAAATTATCATTCAACAATGGAGCATTTTAGTCTGGAGGTATCATTAAGGACTGTATTACAAGAAGAACTGTATCAGGATTTTCATATAATGAGCTACTCTAGTAAAATTAGATTCTCTTGTTAATAGTATACTTTCTACAGTGTTAAAGATTATTAATGATATATTGTCATGATAGTTTGTAATGGATATGCTGCTGTATCACAGGTATTTAATATGATTGATGTAATATGATTTTCCCCATCTGTCACTGCTTTGGCCTCGGTGCCTCTTCTCGTCTCGCCCGATTCTCAGGGCTCCTCTCAGATTTCGGTGTGTGTTCATCAAACGCCTCTTCCTGGATGAGTTCCCACCACCTTCAACTTTAATGTACAGTTTCCAACTCATTTCCTCCTGGACCTCAGGCCCGCTCCCCGTATAACTCTCCTGCTCTCTGGGGAGCCCTCTCATTTTCCCTCCTATGCCTGAATGCCTGGAAGTACACTGCCCCTAGTGGCAATGATACGTCACTGCATCAGTGAGTGAGTGTATGTGTGTGTGTGTGTGTGTGTGTGTGTGTAAGTGAGTGAGTGAGTGAGTGAGTGAGTGAGTGAGTGAGAGAGTGTGTGAGTGAGTGTGAGTGAGTGAGTGAGTGAGTGTGAGTGAGTGAGTGAGTGAGTGTGAGTGAGTGAGTGAGTGAGAGTGTGTGAGTGAGTGAGTGAGTGAGTGAGAGAGTGTGTGAGTGAGTGAGTGAGTGAGTGAGTGTGAGTGAGTGAGTGAGTGAGTGAGAGAGTGAGTGTGAGTGTGTGAGACAGTGAGAGTGTGTAAGTGAGTGTGAGTGAGTGAGTGAGTGAGTGTGAGTGAGTGAGTGAGTGAGTGAGTGAGTGAGTGAGTGAGCGAGCCAATGAAACAGTGAGTGAAAGAATCAGTGTGTGCCGGTGCTAACGATCTCCTTCCACTGGCTCCTGATATCAGCTCACATCAAATTCAAAACTATGGTGCTAACCTATTGGGCAGATAAAGGAGCAACATTTATACATCTTCAAAAGATCATCAGACCACAGCATAGGATCCAGACCTCTCTGTTCTAGTCAGGACAGCAGACAAGAACAGAGACCAGAGAACAGAGTCTGATTTACACTGTACACCCACCTTCTGAGACTGCACCAGATCTCCCCGGATCCTCTTTCTTTCATTTTGGATTTACTTTTAGGATAATTATGTTATACGTATAGCTGTGCACAGAATTACTTTCGCATTGGTGTTTACTGTTGTTTACAGTACTAATTGCTGGATTGTTTGATTAGCTTTGTGCTTAATGAGTATAAATGGGCCTTCTGTGCCTTGTTGGTAATATCGCACTTTAGTATTCCTGAGACGAACACCGATATCCTCCATTTGTAAGTGGCTGGTGGTAAGAGAAGCAGCTTAGTGACTGTGGTGTGGTGTAATGTAATGACTGAGTGAGTGAATGAGCCAGTCAGTGAATGAGAGGGTGAGTATGTGATTACATGAGTGAAGTCAGTAAGAGTGTGAGTTACTGACTGAGTGAACGAATGGGCAAGTGAGCAAGTGTAAATTGGGGAGTGAGCGAATGAGTAAATTAATGAGTCAGTAAATTAGTGAGTGAGTGAGTGAGTGAGTGAACAACTGTGCAAATTAGTCTTCTAGTGACCTGTCATCACCCATATCCTGGAGAGGCCCTCTAGATCCCCTGTCCTTAACAAACATTGTCCTTCAAGTATAACATTACCTGATTATTTTCCTTTGACCCTTTTTTCTGTTGCTTTTGTCAGTACTCTCCAGTTATTCCTTGAAAAGGTTCTGAAGCTTCCTCACTTTGATTACTGCGGCTGTCTCTTTTGCCAGCCTGCCCCCATTTTAAACATCATGTCCTCTTTGACTAAAACCCAGATTTGCTTCAGGGTTTGTCAACTTTCTTCCACAGATTCATACTCTGCGCTCTCTCATGCACCCTTAGGCTACTGTCTCACGTTCACTTCAGTCTCATTCCTGACTGCGTAGACCGCCTGCTTCTCCTCTTCAAGCTAAAGTTCCTGCTTCCAGTGTTTATCCTCAGAAATTGACCATGAAGATGTCTTCCCTCTTAAAAATGTGTTGTTCACTGACTCAGAAGTGCCCTTCCACTAATGACACCATTCTCCCAGCTGGGTTCCAGGTAAGAACATAGGGGCACATCCACACAATGGTCAGATATGTAATTGTGTTGGACTCAAATGCTTTTCTGTGCTCGATTGATCTTGCCTGGTGCTACTGAGCAAAGAGGACAGGGTTTGCACTTTTTGAGAGTATTTAACTGGCTCCGATACAACAGACAAGTTCAGTAAAGTGTATAAAAATATTTGAATCCAAATAATTCCATATTTGACCCAGGTCTGAACACATCCCACAAAATCTCATCAAAATGTTGAGAAGTTTGGGTTGTAGCACCTCTGAAATCTTCAGCTGGATTTGATGGTGATTAAACGGCGGGTGCTGTCGTTGTTTTAGCATTGTGCTGCGCAGTAATTAGACAGTGCTGGCACGGTGTTTCAGCTTATGAGCTGCATTAATCACACAGGCTTGCGTGATTGGACCATAAATTACGCCGGCCTTCTCTTTCACCCTGACCAGCAATCGAATATTCCTGCAATCAAAACATAATTGCATGTTGATATTTAAAAAAAAACAAACAATGGACGCATTTAAAGGGAAAATACAGTATAGAAATACTGCAAGGCACCAACAAAAATAAAAGCTTAAAAGGAGGTTGTCATCATTCAAAATGGTTACTTATTTACGCTTTATGGTAAACCCCCCCACAATAAAAAAGGCTACAGGTGTGTGCTTGTCAATCGCCCCTGACAGAGACGGGTGGGGGTGGGAGGTGGTTTGGGGGGGGGGCACGTTTTCTCAAAGTTAGCTGAAGCTGAGGAGGCTGAGACGGGCTCTGGGGAGATTACGTCTGTCAGGGCGAGACGTGGCATCACGGCGTGCGGCTTCGCTCACCGCCGATAAGCGCTCTCCAAATCCCCGCAAGCCGCTCCCCCCGAGCACGATCTGCCGGCACCATCGCCCCGCGCCCGGGAGGCTAAAAAGAGAAAGAAGCAGCCAGCATCCCTCCGCCGGCCGGGGAAGGGAGGATTCTGGGGTGAGCTTATTGCAAACACCTCACGCCTTATCAATAATGCATCGCGCCGGTTATTTGTTTGCGCCAGGTAGCTGGAGTAGTTCATTGTTTTTTCATGAACGCCATTTACTGCATATTTATTGCGTGTTGCCGAGGGTAAACACGGAAACGGGCAAATTGAACAGCGCAAATACCGACGGCGGCGACGGCCGCGCGCAAGAGAGGCTCTGCGGAGGAAATGAGACAGCGGTGCACGGAGGCGCAGAGAGGAGACGCAGGGAGGAGACACAGGGAGGAGGCGCAGGGAGGAGGTGCAGAGAGGAGACGTACGGAGGAGACGCAGGAAGGAGATGCAAGGAGGAGGCGCAGGGAGGAGACGCAGAGAGGAGACGCAGGGAGGAGATGCAGGAAGGAGACGCAGAGAGGAGGCGCAGAGAGGAGGCACAGGGAGGAGACGCAGAGAGGAGGCGCTCCTGGAGGAGGTGGTGGAGCGTGGGCCGAGATGAAGCACCCAGCAGACACAGCCCTGCGTCCGGACCGATGGCAGGGCAGTCGGAAAAGACTGGAGGAATGGCGCTGGGGGTGCGACGGCCCTTCTCTGACAGTCTGAGGGAGAAAATACATATTTCTGAGGCTGGGTGGGGGGGTTTGCGGGTTTTTGTCCATCCATCTCCTAAATGAGAAGATTTTCTCCCCCTTTCCTCAGTGCCTTTCCCATACCCTCACTCTTTTCCTCTCTACCTCCTTCTCTCCCCCTCCTTGGCACAGGGGGTGTAAAATTTGGTCCGGGGGGGGGGAGGAATGAGCAGAAGCCTTTAATCCAGTCTGCCTTCGTCCCTCCTCCAGAGAGAGAGGGAGTGAGCAAGAGAAAGAGAGAGAGAGAGAGAGAGAGAGAGAGAGAGAACAAGGATGGGAAAACAGAGAGGAGACATCATCTCCAGGAGGAGAAAAGTTGGGGGTGAGGGAGGGAGTCAGTGGGGCTGGCTGGGGAAGGAAATCGCATTACACCTCCTAATAAAGGTGGGGAGAGAGAGAGAGAGACTGGGGGGTGTAAAGAGAGAGAGTAAGAGAGAGGCTCGTACTGAAGGAAATGATGTCAGTCCTACTCCTTGCTCAAGGCTCGTTTGTCTAGGAAAGTTAAAGGTCAGCAGGGTTACATCTCATCAAGCTGTTCATTTCTGCAGCCGCCATTATCTCCCCTCTCTGTGTGGCTGCTGGTGTGACACGGTCTACCCGCAACACACTCATTTACCATCCACGCCTCCGTGAACTGACTGGCCTGGGAAAGCCTGTGTGTGCACGTGTGTGTGTGCGTGTGTGTGTGTCTGCCTGTGTATGTGTGTACGTGGGTTTGTGTGTGTGTGTGTGTGTGTGTGTGTGGGGGGGGCGGGGGGGGGGGGATTGTGTGTGTCTGCCTGTGTATGTGTGTACGTGAGTTTGTGTGTGTGTGTGTACGTTTGTGTGGGTTTGTGTGTGTGTGCGTGTATATGCTTGCGTGTGTGTCTGTGTGTGCCTGTGTGTGTGCCTGTGTATGTGCATGTGTGTGTGTGGGCTTGTTTGTGTGTACCCGTGTATGTGCGTGTGCATATGGGTGTGCGAGTTTGTGTGCGTGTCTACGACATGCATAGCAGTGTGATAATCTGCTCACATTGCATATTAGCAGGACGGGGTAGTCTGGAATGCTAAAGCAATGCGCTCTCCTACACAGGCCCTGGTGAACATGCAGCGTGTATCTGTGCCTGTGGGCAAAGGCTGCGCTCAAGCAGTAATATTTCAATCCCACCTCGTAAAAAAACCTGACAAATGGGATTGTGCAGCTCAGCATGACTCAAACAAAATTAAACGTAATTTTTATGAATGAACCTGGCGTCCATTTTGTAAAGCCTCTCATTTCACCTCTCATGCATGAGCGGCTCCATTTTGTGACTGAATGGATCACAGTGAGCGCAACACGGATTCCATTCATAAAAGTGATGTGTTCTTAAAAGCTTGAGACGTTCCACTAATTCTTTATTAATATTACATTTCTGAATTATACATATCTTTTTTTTATTAAATTTCATTTCATAACAATAATTTTATTCCTGATGATATAATTAGCGTATGTTCCAACAATTAATTGCCCACCTTACAGGTGAATAAAGCACCATTTATATATAAGATTAACAAAGAAAATGAGAGTAGCCTTCAGTTTACTCCAAACTGTGTTAATTCATAGTCGAGTAAAACAATTGTTGATACCAAAGATCGTTGAGAGGTTTTTGGTACAACTTTTCATAACAAGACTGTTTTGAATCTCAGTCTTCTAAACAGCAATTGAACTGCCAATATTAAATTAATCCGGCTGTCAACAGGAACACACAGTATCAAAAGTACAGGTCTCGCTCATAGACAACCGAAAAACTGCAGAGCTACACCACGGCACCCAAGGCAAGATAATTAGCGCAGACTGGCCGCGTCTGTAATGGGCATTACAGTTCTATGGGAAAATCAATAGAGTGGAAATGGGACTGCTGGCTCTGTCGCTGATGAGAGGGCTTTGGGAGCAGTTCAGACGTAGAGCAGAAAGACATCCACTCAAAAGGGGAAAAGTGCACGCTCACTGATGTTCAGTGTTCAATCGATGCCACGAGAGATGAGCGACGCAATCAGTTAACCTTTTCCGGATCAGGGTTTATGGAATGGCTTCTCAAAATTCTGAGTCAGTGTTCAAGAACCCCATCGCTTTCAATTACCCGTAGGGAACCTTACTTTACATTAATGGTATTTGGCAGAGCGACGTACAACAAAGTGCACTCCCATAACCAGGGACAAGTGTGCTGAAAGACCCTAGAGGGAAGTACAATTTCAACTGCTACCTGCACAACAAAGATAAGGACCAGGGCCTATTTGATTTTTATTTTTTTTTTAACAAACAAACAACGCAAAAGTATGACCAAACCCCTTAACTAGCCAAACACTGCTTACCTAACCAAACTAAAAATACTGATACACAAAAAAGTAAATCACAGAAAGACAACAATTATGGTTCACAGGGAGGTAGGGAGGGATGGGCAGAGGTGCTGCTTGAAGAGGTGCGTCTTCAGTTTGCGCTTGAAGGTGGGAAGAGATTCTACAGTTCTGACCTCAACGGGGAGTTCGTTCCACCACCATGGAGCCAGAACAGACAGTAGTCCTGAGCGTGAGGTGGAAGTTCGAAGAGGGGGAGGTGCCAAGCGGCCTGTGGAGGCTGAACGAAGAGGTCTGGCAGGGGTGTAGGGTCTGATGATTTTTTGTAGGTAAGCTGGGGAAGACTCCTTAACTGCTTGGAAGGCTAGCACCAGTGTTTTGATGCGAGGAATGGAATGTCCTTAGCATTGGAATGTCCAGTAAAGAACATTCCAATCACGTATTTATAACATCGCACCTCAAAGGGTTAAAAAGAGAACAACAACACCCCTTTGACCTTCCCCTTGTAACTACCGTGGTCCTTAAAGTTACGTTGAGGGTTTATGTAAGGACTATCTCGGTGCCCTGCTGAAGACTTCTGGCATTGGTTATGCTCCATGAAGACTCTACATACAGACTTCACTGAAGTCTCTCTGGATGAGGCTGTCTGCTGAAAGCCTGAAAGAAACCGCCAATGCAAACAACATTCACTTTTCATTAGGCCTACTGTAAACATCACGCTCAGAAACAAAAGGGCCGGGTCTGCTGCTTCACTCACAGCGGTAATTTGTCAAATGAAAGAGAGACATAAAAACACACCGTAAAAACGACCAGGAGCTGGCGGGGAGAGCCGGGCACCCAACACTATATCGGTAATGCAATGATTTTTATCCAGGAGGTCATGAATGCAATGAAATGGAACAACCGTGAATTATGAGCACGGACATAATGCCCGACCAGGAACAAGAATCAAATCAGTCAAATGGACAGGATAAAAAATAGCAAACAATGGACTGACTTCCCTCGCTGGGAAAGGTCTCACTCTATCCTATTGGCTCAGGCTTTCCAGCAAAACTTTATTATTTCTTGTGGTTTTTTATGATGGTGCTTACCTCCATACCAGGCACGATGTTTGTGCTGCAGGGTTTAATGAAATCAACGCGTGCCGATAAGCCGCAAGCTGACTATGACCCCGACCAGAATGGTTGTTTCCATACACAAACTACAACCAATATGAGAATGGTTGTTTCCACACACAAACTACAACCAATATGAGAATGGTTGTTTCCACACACAAACTACAACCCATACGATAATGGTTGTTTCCACACACAAACTACAACCACTATGAGATTGGTTCTTTCCACACACACGGCCCACAGACGGCCGGTGAAGGACACTTCATACATCCCTCCTCTCTGGCCTGGTTCTTATCAAGTTTTTATTTTTATTTCATGGAAGAAGCCCATACAGCAATAGATCTAAACCAGGCCAAAGAAAAGCTTGATCTTGCATTATTATTACATGAGTCTGTTCCATTGTTTGAAAAGAATCTCGCCACAATGTTTTTTCCTCAAAGCCTCTGAAGGCTTTTTCCCCTCATTCTGCCTTAACCAGCACAAGAGACACCATAATGAGAGAAAACAGACGCAAGTCCCCAGGTTGGCACATTCTTTCTCTCACATCCGTAGACGGAGACCAGTCAGTGCAGAAGCAGTTTTAAAGGAAACAAGGAAGAACCAGAGAAACACTAAGCTATCAAGGTTGCAGCGAATCAGCAGCCTTGAAATAAATGAGAAAGAAATGAAAAAAGGCCAGCTGCCATCAGATCTCGGTGAAGGCATTTGTGCAGTAAAGCAAAGTCAATCTGTTTTGTTCAGATCATTCTACCTGATGGAATATACACACAGACAAACAGAAGATGAAAATGCACACAGGGCTTCTTCTGTGATCACACTGTATACATATCGTACTGTGGCGTAGCCCAAAAGATGGACCTCTCCTGTAAATTACACACCCCTCTCCATCGTCAACTTTTGCACCTGCCCAGGTAAGGGGTGCACCATTATACTGGCATTTTAAAGTTGCACTGGAAACTGTTTCAAGACAACGTTTTAGGGGCCGTTTAAAATAATTGTACATTTGAATGCTGACAAGAGTGCAAGCTTTAGGATGTCTAAAGTACTGTCACAAATATAATATCAACAATATGTTGTTTTTGTACATTCAAGCTTTTTTCTATTCTATAAGCAGAAGCAGAAGTCTCAAATCCACACAATCTAACCAAAATGGACAGTGAAGATTGCGATCTGACCTCCAGCAACCCCTCTCCAGGGCACTTTTCCGTAACCTTGACCATCTGTCTCCGCGCCTTCGCTGGGAATTAGCGACCAGGCAGAAGGCTGAAATTTCACCCATTACGGGGGAATGAGGCTTTTCATTGGCAGAGATCAAAGAGCAGTTACTGTGGCAGGGACAGATCATGGCGGAGATGATCAGGGGGCTGGCAGGAGAGAGAGGTGATTGGACGGAGAGCCAGAAAACTGGGGAGGGAGGGGGGCAGTGGACCGTTAACACGTCCACAGCGTCAGTTATGACCCACGGATCACCTCACCGGCCTACCCCTCTTTCAAACCCCCGACCCCCTTTCAGATCAGCGCTGAGCAGACCTGGGTGGAATACATACTGTCATCTGTTTGGTAACACTTTACTTGACCCCCTCGCCATTAGGCTGACATAACACTGTCATACACATGACATAGCAGCTTACAGAGGATGGCAGAACAGATGCTGTCAGGTTATGTCAAATGACATAAAACGGTCATACCTTTATTGGTAAATAGTATGACAGCAATATCTGTTATAATATTGACCGATAAAAGGATGACGGCTGTTATGTCATGTGTATGACAGTGTTATGTCAGCCGTATTGGCGAGGGGTTCAATGTAAAATGTTACCTCTTTTTTTTTATTAAAATACTTTTCTGTGCTCGATTGATCTTGCCTGTTGCAACTGAGCCAACCAAGAGGACCATAAGGAGTATTTCATAGGTTCCGATAGACCAAACAAGCTTAGAAAAGTATTTGCCTGGATTAGCCCACGGCCCTGTGTAATTAGTGTGTCTGCATTAGCCTGTGTGATCAGTGTGTCTGTATTAGCCTGTGTGATCAGTGTGTCTGTATTAGCCTGTGTGATCAGTGTGTCTGTATTAGACTGTGTGATTAGTGTGCTGTATTAGCCTGTGTGATCAGTGTGCTGTATTAGCCTGTGTGATCAGTGTGCTGTATTAGCCTGTGTGATCAGTGTGTCTGTATTAGCCTGTGTGATCAGTGTGTCTGTATTAGCCTGTGTGATCAGTGTGCTGTATGAGCCCAAGGCCCTGTGTGATCAGTGTGTCTGTATTAGCCTGTGTGATCAGTGTGTCTGTATTAGCCTGTGTGATCAGTGTGTCTGTATTAGACTGTGTGATTAGTGTGCTGTATTAGCCTGTGTGATCAGTGTGTCTGTATTAGCCTGTGTGATCAGTGTGTCTGTATTAGCATGTGTGATCAGTGTGCTGTATTAGCCTGTGTGATCAGTGTGTCTGTATTAGCCTGTGTGATCAGTGTGTCTGTATTAGCCTGTGTAATCAGTGTGCTGTATTAGCCTGTGTGATCAGTGTGTCTGTATTAGCCTGTGTGATCAGTGTGTCTGTATTAGCCTGTGTGATCAGTGTGTCTGTATTAGACTGTGTGATTAGTGTGCTGTATTAGCCTGTGTAATCAGTGTGTCTGTATTAGCCTGTGTGATCAGTGTGCTGTATTAGCCTGTGTGATCAGTGTGTCTGTATTAGCCTGTGTGATCAGTGTGCTGTATTAGCCTGTGTAATCAGTGTGCTGTATTAGCCTGTGTGATCAGTGTGTCTGTATTAGCCTGTGTGATCAGTGTGCTGTATTAGCCTGTGTGATCAGTGTGTCTGTATTAGCGCAGGGCCCTGTGGCGCACTGTATTAGCCTGTGCGCCGCTGAAATAAATGCCGGGATTTGGCTCAGTTTCTCCTCATTCATGTGAGCTGTGTTTTCTCTCCTCTCGTACAATATTGGTTTAAATTATTAATACTATTTCTTCCTTCGACGAGAGACTCTCAGACTAGCTCTCTCTCCCTCCCTCCGTCTGTCTCTCTCTCTCTCTCCCTCCCTCCCTCCATCTGTCTCTCTCTCTCTCTCCATCTCCCCCTCTCCCAGGACCGCTCTCTCACAGTTCCGGGGACAATATTTAATAACGCGGAGCAAGAGGGAGATACGCAATCCGACTCTTAAATCGATTGCCGCATCGCGACGACTCCATTAATATAAGCGCGTCTTTATTAATACGGCGAACGGCGGAGATTGCGCTCGCGCAGTATTCCGGGGCCGGGCGCTCCCGGTCCACCTCCTGCTCACGGAGCCGTGATCCGCGGGACCGATCCGTCTCCGACGCTCCGCCAGACACCGCCTTCCCAGGAGCCAACGCAAACAGTGTCACTGAGACCTTCACTCGGATGCCGCGGAATAATCATCGGGGTGTTTTTGTGGTTCATCTCTCCGCGCCTCGTCAGAAAAGCTGATTGGTAACGCAGCGTTTTGGCACCCACAGCAGATGTTTCTCAGTATCCCTGTGTGACTATATTTGCTGACTTATCACCATATTTCTGACAAGGGCCCTACAAAACACTGTGATGAACTGCCACCTCCCTACTGCCTGTCAGAGCCTGTCTGCTACAACAAATCAACTGCACCCAGGCAGACACACACACACATATACATATACACACACATACATACAGGCATAGATACACACACACACACATACACACAGGCACAGATACACACACACATATATATACACACACACACACACACATACATACAGACACACACATACACACAGGCACAGATGCATATATATATACAGACACACACACACATATACATACACAAACACACACAGACATATACACACATACGGACACACACAAACACATCTACACACGGGCACACACGCACACATACACACACATACATTTAACAAAGGAATGCCAGCAGGCATACAAGCATGCACACATGCACACACACACAAACACATATTCAGAAACACACACACACACAAAGTTACACACACACACAAAGTTACACACACACACATTCACTCAAACACACGTGGGCACAGACACATGCAGGCACACACACACACAGATACACATACAGTACAGAAATATACCATTTGCAACATGTACTTCCAGAGGTTGCAACCACTCGAGAGGAGATAAACACTACGCTATAGGTGCCTTTACCCATCAATCATGCTAAACACACCCAATCAATCTCTCGGCTGAAACTGTCAGGCATGCAGCAGCCCACATTCACACTGCAGTGGCTCCTGCTCCCAGTTCTCATGTGGGGATCAGTACCACTCAGCACACTCACTCCACAAATGTGCAAACTCATTAGCGCACATTCTGTGCATCGCATATTTAGTTGTGTTCCCACACCGACCCACCGCCATTCCTGTTACTCCAAACAGTGTCCGTCTCCCCCATTACCGACCATCCTCTCTGTGGTTATTCATGCACTGTGTTCATTTATTTATTTTTTTGAAATATCCCCAGTTTGAAATGCCCGATATTCACCAATGGCAGGGGCAGAGCTAACCTGTCATACATATGGGTGTGCGGCATAATAAGAAACAGAGCCTGACGCTTAGAACACCGCAAAGGAAAAGTGAGGCCATTTTAAAAACACATTTCAGTGTCGATATGGAATCCCCAGTAGTGTTAGCATTGCTGCAACAGAGAAAGCATTGAAAATCATAAGCAGCCATTTTACACAAGAAAGTAAACAAACAGCGCAAAGGTGTGAGGTTCAAGCCCCAGTTCCCCTTATAAACACCAACTTCAATTAAGCAATTAATACCTGAAGCCAGAAGCCTCCTTCCGCCCGCAAGATGGAGGGTTGCCAGGCAACAAACCGAACCCGGAGTCTCAGCATCTGCCGTGTCAGACCCGGCATTACAATTAAGCCTCACTGTGGAGAATAATTAGTCAACACAACTATATTACTATAATGTACTTTCCATCACTCAAATCGCAAGTGCGTGCTTCCCCACAGACCCCTCTGACTACCAATCTAATTCTGACTAATTACCGGCCAAATGTTTTTTTTATTTATTCTTCATGTGACGTGGGGGGTCTTGTAGGAGAGTGGGCGGGCCTTTTGTGCAGCAGGCTAAAGTCAGTGGCAGGAGGTCAGGTGGTTTCCCTCCTGATTCGGGGGTTGCCTAATGGGGGCAGAGGAGGAGGGCGAGGAAAATCAAAGGCTTTGTGCTCCACCAGTCCCACAGCTGTCAGGACAAACAATGCCAGTCGATGTGAAGCCCAAATTAATCAATGCTATTGGGGGGGGGGGGGGGGGGGGGCACTCAGGACACAAAGCGGGGAAGGAGACGCACAAACTGCCTTAATTAATTTTCCATGAGAATACGCGCCCGGGCTTTGGGGACGACTGGATGATCGCATTTGTGGCAAGACCCATCACACCTCCCTCCCACCCCACCCCCCCCTCCCAAATGAGGCAATGTCAAACAGACATGGGCACAGGGTTTCATCTGTCTTAGGCCACTGCGCCAAAATATATGGTGTATTCCCCCCCTGTCTCTATCACAGTAGTGCCATATTTATGTGATAGAAAGTTGAAGCTAGACTTCTAGGTCAGTGAGGGGAGATTTCTTTATGACATCACAAAGGCCCACAATGAGCCCTCCCACCCAAACCCCTAAGCCAATCAGCAACTCTCAGGTGATATACATTGCAAGCACTCCACGGCCCATTGGCCGAACGGGCGCTCAATCCAGCCCTTACAGGTGCTACTCCTCGTACTCCCCGTTTCCAAGGCTCCCGTCATACCATGCCTGCAGATTACAACAGAGAAACAAAGACAAATGTAGACTGGTGTTTATTAAACAGGAACATGGCCCCCAGGGGGCCCGCTTGTCTGTGCCACTTACCGCAGGGATAATGGCGACCAGAGGGGGCCCCGAAATCACCTACCTGCTGGGGCCTCATCAGCCGAACACCAGAGCGGTGATTACTTTCATTTGAGGCCTCCAGGCCTAATCACAGGATTTCGTTAAAAAATGAGTCGTTTGCAGGAATAATTGTGAAGGGTAATGACGGCAGAGGAAGTGGAGCTGATTGGCTGAGGGTGAGGACGACCGAGGAGGAAGGTTGAGTCAAGCAGGGACTCAAACAGGAACCTTCAAGAGGCACCTCCATCACCTGCCAGTCAAAGTGGAACAAATAATTAAGATTTTTCTGCTATTAAGACAAAAGTGGAGAGAGGGGGTGTGCCCCACTCATCTCCTCCCCTCATACTCCCAGGTAGAAGAGGTGGCAGAGGAGAAAAGAAGGATACAAGTATTGGGATGCACCCAGTGACTCCACCACTCCATACACAGTCCCACCATGCATTGGCGTTCCTGGCTGGATAGAGGCATCCCAGCAGCCTCTGCTGTGCTGCCCAGCAGAGTGTCAATCACAAGGCAGCGTAAGGATTGTAATGGCAGAACGTCATTATGTTATGTTATTTCTGAAGCGCTGTGAGATGAGTATTCATCATGCTGAGATTACTTAGGTAAAAAAAAAGAAGATTTGTTCACTGTGGCCACGGCCAAGCAAATACAGTGCATACACACGAACAGAAACTACATACATTGTGTGTGTGCGTGTGTGTGTGTGCATGTGTGCGTGCGTGTGCGTGTGTCTGTGTGTGTGTGGGTGTGTGTGTGTGTGTGACCTTGTGGCTCAGACAGTGGCTATTAATGCTAGTTTGCATGCATTGACATTTCCACATGATTATTTCCCTCTCCACATGTGTTCCACATCAGATAAGCATATTCCACTGAAAGGAAACTGTCGAAGAGCACGGGTCCGCACGGCCGAATCATTAATGCAGAGAGAGACCACCGGCATATGGGCCGCCGTCCAATCGGCATTCCACCTGACAAACACATTTTATGACTCTCCAATTGGCAGAGTCATAATTGAAATATCTATAATTTCTCCGATATTAATTTCAGCATCGTATCTCAAAGCAGTGTGGGTCTATATATAATACTGTCATTGCATGCTTGTCTGTTAGACACAGTTTACTAAATCCAATTTAAGCAACATCAGTTTGACGTCGCATATCTGGATCTCTGAGAAAAAGTTTAAACAACATCGACGCATGAGATTATGGACAAAAACGCTGAATGCTGGGATTTTTTCACAACCTTCACATTTCTTCACTGAGTCACAGCCATGTAATGAAACTGTGCCACTGCCTGGCTGACCTTCAGAGGTTCCCAAGGGCGCGGTGAGCGTGTCACTTCCTGTAGGTTATTATTGTAGGTTATTAATGAGTCGCAAAAGTTACCAATGATAAAGGGGTCATGTTGTTCATCATCACCGCCACCAGATGATCTTAACTGCCAGTCCTTAAACTCACACCACTGTTTTGACAAATTACACTCTGATCAATTATTCTACCCACTTTCTATGCTATGTGACTCACTTGCTGTGATAGTTGAGAAAACACAGATAGTACACGGGGGTTTATAGAGACAAAGCTAAAAGCTAAAAGAAAAAAATCTAGAATCTATTATTCTATATATTATCTATTATAATCTATTATTGAGAAATAATAGCAAGGCTACCATAACTCAATCTCCACACAATCCCCCTCCTGCCCAACACACACACACACACACACACACACACCTTTACCCCTAAACCTCCAAGCGACACAACCACCACCACAAGCCAGAGCTAATAAAGTCCAGCTATATGAGAGATTATGAAATTTCCACAGCTGCATACAGTACCAATAAAGCCATCGGAAGCCCTTTTTCTTTATCTGATTCAGAGGTCACCGCCCGTGGTTATTGTCTGGGGGGTGCAGACGTACGAGGACATCTGAACGGAAGAAGCTGCAATATTCAGCAGCAGTGCCATGCAGCCAGACATCCAACTGGATGGTTGCAGGTGTGAGTCCCTGCACAGTGCTGCTCTACCGGGGAGTAAGGCTCAAAACCTGCACTGCATCAGAAGCTATCCAGCCACAATCACTGTCTGTGTGAAATATTCTCTATGCAAGTCACACTAAAGTCGGAAGAACTACAAACCTTCAAATACGGTATCTCTGTATTTAAAGTGTGGTCAAGCACTAAACCCTGTATGAACTGCGTTGGATTTAGTTTGAAAGCCTATGAAACACCAGTGTATGAAACCCTACACTTAAAAAATGTATGCACCATGAAAAGATGGAAATATACTGGCAAATTAAATATTAAATATTTAAACATACACAATATTAGGATGGACTGGCAAGGGTGTATTCCTGCCTTTCGCCCAATGTATGCTGGGATAGGCTCCAGCCCCCCTGTGACCCTGTTCAGGATAAGCGGGATAAGATGATGGATGAATGGATGGACAATATTAGGAGCAGTATTACAAACATTGGTACAGAAATTCACCCATCAAAATAAAAATGTTCTGTATGTACAATATGAAGAACATTGAAATAATGCAAGCAAATATGACTGGATATGCAGACAAATGAAATGGATACACAATATTGCACAAAAATGGAAAGAATTGAACCCATATGCAGAAATATGAGAAGTATGATATTTAATATGTGAAGTATGATGTTTTGTATGTATAATATTGTACAGGACACACTGGAACAGTGCATGCTGGGTCTCCAGCTGGTAGCCAGTGCTGTTACTCCCACTCAGGCATCACTTCCGACAGCTCATCCCTCTTTACACAGTACAGCAGACTGTCTGAGCCACAGCACACACACACACACACACACACACACACACACACGCTCACACACAAACACATGCAGACAGACACACGCGCACACGCACGCACGTACACACGCACACAACACACACAACACACACACGCACACAACACATACACACAAGCTCACACACGCACACATGCTCACACACACGCACACGCTCACACATGCACACCCTCACACACACCCTCACACACACACACGCACACCCTCACACACACTCACACACACTCACACACGCACACCCTCACACACACACACGCACACCCTCACACACACTCACACACACTCACACACGCACACCCTCACACACACTCACAGGCATACACATACAGGACACACGCACACACGCACAGACACAGCAGGCAGGACAATACATCCAGGAGCTCTTCATAGCCACTCCCCGGCCTCTCTGGCCCAGAGCTGGGCTGCGCTCCACAAGCAGCAGCAGCGTCAGCAGGGCCTCTCTCCACCACCTGGAGCAGCAGCAGCAGGCTGCCAGCCGGCCTCCCAGCTTCGTGCTCAGGCCCTGCCCCCGCGGAGCTAAATCACCGCCGCGCAGCTCGCCCACAGCACTCACTCCCAGCTAACAGCGCTCCACAGCGCACCGGGCCACCGCAGCCGGGGCGGAGACGCGAGGCTGGCAGCAGCTGGAAGTGAGGAACCTCCTGAGCGCCGGCGGGGGGCCATTAGCGCAGAGAGGCTAATAAAGGGCCGCGCTGGAAGGCCTGGCGAGCGGCCCCGAGACTCCCGCAGGACTATCACCATCCAGCAGCGCTGTGACTCCCGCAGGACTATCGCCATCCAGCAGCGCTGTGACTCCCGCAGGATTATCACCATCCAGCAGCGCTGTGACTCCCGCAGGATTATCACCATCCAGCAGCGCTGTGTGCAAAATGAGAGGCGCTTTGCACAAACTACACAAAGGCACACTTAGTCACACACATACACCACGCACATATACAGACTCGCACACACATACGCACAAATGCACAATCACACACAGGCGCACAATCACACATATACACATGCACACACACAAAGATCAAATGTACAAGCACAAGAAAAACATACACTCACTCACACGCACACACACACACACACACACACACACACACACACACATGCCCGCACAAACACACACAAACAAACAAAAGGGCAATATACACATACATACAAATACATGAACATACACACACAAATGGTCCCCCCTTGGGCACAAGAAATGCTGCCACGCTTTATTATCAAGAGGGAAGCCAGCCAAAGCACTCACAGATGCACACAGCCTCACACAGATGCAGGCCCCTAAACGCCGCCTCGCACAAATAAAGAGAAAGAAGAAATTACACTCGTAAACAGGCAGCGCACATGAATATTTCAGAACCCGTGAACATCGGGGAAATCCAAGAACGTCTTTGCCAAGAACGGCCAATTCACTGCAACATACTTGTGGCATGTGTGACTTGCAGAGCAACTGCACCACAATGATACGACGCTGGGAGAAGCAGGATGTATGCGTACAAATTACCTTAGTTTTACTTCAAATTCACAGACGAGAAAGGTGTGAACCAATCTGAAGGTTTCAAGTTAAAAGACATAGAACAGCCTTCCCTTTCTTCCACAGAGTAAAACATTCCGCTTTTTTCGAATCAACTCGCAGTGTTTTACTGTAATAACCATTCCCTACTGGACCCATAAAAACCCAAACACTAACAATTGCGCTGTGTTTGGATGCTGATGAAGCCTATTCTTTCCACGGCATGTCAAAATCGAACAGTTCAACAGGCGTGGTCACTTAGCTGCTGAGTTAATCCAGTCAAGGTGTGAATCCATGCAGGTGGTGCAAAGATCAAGGCGTTTGTGTTTTATCACACAGGCAACCCCAAAGACCCTCTAGGACCACAATCCCGATATCAGAGCAAACTGCAAGGCCTGGTTAATCAATAACTAACATTCACTCACCGTGCATTTGAAGATGGATGGTTTGGGTTGAGCTGTTAAACATTCAGCTGGACCTGTCTCTCTCTCTGTCTGGCTTAGGAAGATAAAACAATAAACTGAAGTGACAGTGGACTCTTACTTTCCCGCAGTCTTCTGCTTTTCTGAACTACAGGAGGGTCTGGTTAGAAACAGAAGTTGCAGTTGACTTGAACGTCCATGTTTCCAATGTTACGAAATTCAACAGAAGGGGTTTGAAGAGCAACAGAAATAAACACATGAACACAGAACACAGAACTCTTGAACTCTGTGTCTGTACCCCAGGGTTGCCAGGTCTTGTTAAAAATTCCAGCCCAGGGGGCATTGAAAACCCACCCAAGGTAGCCCAAAGCCGGTGGCGGAACGGGGAAAAACCACAAACCTGGCAACTCTGCTAGTACCATGATTGCTGTTCCCCTCCACAGTAAACTGACAATAGAGAGAGTTACAGACACAGAGTCAAGAGCCGAACAACTGAGCCATGAACCGTCTTGGGATGGAAGCCAAGGGGACACGCCTGGGAGACCCAGCCCCCCCACCACCCCCGCCCCCCCCCCGCGCAAAACGGGGATTAATGAAGGGCCGTGTGATTTACGATCCTCCGGCACCGCGTTTGCTCACCTCACTGGAGGCTGGCACACGCCGAACACGCGCCTTATTTATGCGCTGGTGCCGGGGGTGGAGGGGCGGTGATTTAAGGGGTACACTCAAACACGGCGAGCTCTTTCCCCTTTAATTACATTATCAGGGTAATGCTAAATTACCCGAACCGGCTCCGCTGTGGGGGGCTTCCCGGCTCTGAGTGTAAAGGGCATTCTGGGATTGGACGCAAGGCGACAGGAGGGCAGTTGTAGAAAGGTCGTTGTGACGACATCGCGCGGGGCACACGAGCCCCTTCCCTTTCAGGGTTTCGGACGATCTTCGGGTGTCGTTCTCATGCAAACGGCGTTGGCGTTTAGTGTGTTCATTTGCAATGAGGTCAATGAAAAAAATGAAACCCTGCTTCTATGGAAATTAACCACCAAATCGGGGTGGAATCAAAAGCCATTTTTGTTAGAAATGTACTTTTTCATGTAAGCAAACTTTGATATGAACTCGAGTACAAAGACCTGCAGCTGTAAAAAATAGTATGAACCATCAAAATCAATTCACAAGTCTTCTTTCACATCTTCCTCCATCTTATCTCCATAATTCTCAAGCCACGCTCGCTCAAAGGCTTGAATGAATACAAAAATAAAAAAGAATCATGCAAAAACAGGACTGGGAGAACTTTCAAAGTGAAGAAGTCAGGAGAGGAAGCAGATGAAATGGACAGCGGATAAACAGTGCCACGTCCACACACACACACACACACACACTCAATGTTTCTGTAACGGCTGTGCAGATGCCCGACACCATTCCCACTACTGAAAGGCACTTGCACTTAAACAGGCTCCCTACACAGGACGTGTGATGTGTGCATGAATTATTCTCACGACTGTGCCACAGCGAGGCGTAGGAGAGCGTAGTCCTCTTGGGATGCGTCATTAGCAAGGATTCTTCATCCCTGGCTCTTACCCCTGTGTGTAGCAGCTGTAATTCTGCTTAAATCAAATATTCAGGTGAGATAAATATTTAATTTCCCATGTTGTCAGTATTGTACCGTTTTCTAAAGGAGAGTGGACAGTTCCCATTCAGGCTCATGTCGTTTTTCCCACTTTATTCAGACGGGAGACGGCAGAGAGCCTTCTGGTTAAAGGTGGGATCACAGCACAGAAAGTCCCATGGTGGGGAATGCAGGGTTATACACTTGTGGGTTGACAGGTGTGAACCCACATAGGCACCACCTGGCTTCCCCAATAGGGCATTAATAGGGCATTAACCTGTAACAAGAAAGATTTTTCTGATATTTCACAGTAGGAATGGGGAAATGTATTTTATCCCAGTAAGTACAAACTCCAAAAAAATGAATGCTTCTGAATAATATAATATAAATATACACTCAGTGAACACTTTATCAGGTAGACCTGTACACCTGTAAATATTTAATCAGCCAATCATGTGGCAGCTAAATGCATAAAAGCATGCAGACATGGTCAAGAGGTTCAGCTTATTTTTAGATGTCAGAATGGGGAATAAATGTGATTTTTGACTGTGGAATGATTATTGATGCCAGACAGGGTGGTTTGAGTATCTCAGAAACTGCTCCTCTGATCTCCTGTGATTTTCATGCACAATAGTCGAGTTTGCAGAGAATGGTGTGAAAACAAACATCAAGGGAGCAGCAGTTCTTCAGGCAAAAACATGTTGTTAATGAGACAGGTCAGAGGAGAATGGCCAGACTGGTCAAAGCTGACAGGAAGGTGACAGTGATGCAAATAACCACACATTACAACAGTGGTATGCAGAAAAGCATCTCTGAACACACAACACGTCAAACCTCTTCAGTAAATAGGTTACAGCAGCAGAAGACCTCACACGCAGAAGTCTAATAAATACCAAATATATGCTCACTGAGTGTAGATGTACATAGGAGCTACACAGTTATTGAATCACTAGTCTATACTATTCTAATCAGCACCCAACATGGGTCAGATGTTCAACGGTGTATGTTCAATTCTCACCCTAATTTGGAACAGCCAATTAACTATTTCTAGCCACATACCTGTGAGATCTCACCCGCCCCCATTGCGAGTGTAGACATATGCAGTTCTCCTTCGAAAACATATGGTGTCACCAGCTCCTTCATTTCACACTGCAGATTACAGCTAAGTGGAGTCAGAGGAAGACCTTTCACATGCAGTTTTCATATGTAGTCCACATGCACACGATCCAACAACTGGGGGTCACTATAGATAAATGAAACGCGGGCCCCTAACCAACTGAACCTCCCCGTACCCTAGACAACGCGATCACCAACCCGCACATCACTCCGTGAAGCTTCCAGAGTTGGCACCGCCGTGTCTGGATTACATCCGAGACCGCAGGGCTCCTCCATGCACCACAGCGTGGTGCCTTAACCGAATGAGCCGTCAGGCAGCATAATTAGTCATATTTAAATACTAATTGACATGGTTCAGCTCCAGCTAGGGGAGGGCTTTCCCAGTAGGTGGCTTCATCAGAAGGCTTAATCAGCCAGTCACAATGAGCCACGGTCACAGGCCCAAATCTGAAGCCTTGGAGAGAAATGGCGGCTCGCAGCACAGACCAGTGAGGGCTAAGGGATTATGAAGCCCATTCTGGGCGGAGCTGCAGTAAGCCGTCATCAACAGATCCGTTTCGCCCAATCAAGTGACTCTGGCCTCCACAGAAAACCACAATGATTGGCACAAATCAGGGAGTCAAAAATGTGATATTGCAGTGATATTATCTTCAGCATTTCCGGCTGCCAAAAAACAACAAAAAAGTGTCCACACCCTAGTCACCAAGCACAAAGAGTATGAATGGAATCACACGGTAATGTTCTCACTGACAGAAAAGCGGGCTATGGTTATAGTGTCATTTTTATGTTGTACACAGTAGCAGGCGTTTTCCTGATTTTGCTGATGAATATCAGTTTTTTGGAGACCTTGACATGACCCTTAATGCATGCCAGTGAAGTACAGCCAGAAACAGTCAAAAATTATATCAGCAGGTGCTACATTTTTGATGTCTTCTTCTTCCTTCACAGAGGAACAATCTAACTGAAAGAAATGCAGAGGGAGATGATGGCATTAAAAAGATGCTTATTCAATTAAGTTGTGATTTGGGATTTTACCAATGGAACAATTCAAGTTAGGGCTTCACTGGAAAAAATGTCTGTATTAACAAGTGTTTTTAGTCTTGTTATAAGACTTGAGATCGTATTTTTCTTCTCCCAAGTAGAAGTTAACAGCATGTTTTAAGTTAGTGTTTGCTTGACAAGTGAATGTTCTTATTCCCTTGGCAAATCTAGAAATGAGTCAAACTGTCTTACCTCATTGGCAACATGTTTGTCTTATTCCGCGAAGAATAAAAGAAACAAGACTTTAAGTCTCAATATAAATGAAAGTACTAAAATACTCCATGTCAAGAGTATTAGCTACGCACAACCTACTGTACAATCTCCTGGTCACAGAGGCAAATAGAACTCAAACCCACAACATCTCGAATGACCTGCATCAGATATGAAAGACTGCACCTCACGTTCCCCATCACAGTCTGCCACGTCTCCCTCCCGTCTCCCACTCTCAGATGGGGGGTGACCTCACGGGGAGTTTCTCCCACGCCGGCAAGTGCGGAGGCTGAAGGAGCGCCCGTGACAGGGCCGTGGAGCCGCAGCCTGAGAAATGGGCTTCCCGCAGTCAGGCGGGCCGACGTCTCGGCTCGCCGCCTCGCCCCGAACTGTCGAGACGGCTCCCGCGTTTGAGCGGTGTATTAATACTGCCAGGAGCAAACGCGCCGCGCGTCAGGACCGCGGGGGGTTTTTATCTTTTTTTCTGCATGGAAGACAGCATCATCAATTCTTTACTCTTCTACGCGCGGCTGGGATGGATGGATGAGCTCACCCTCTCCCGGATCGTTCCTCTCCCCGCCGCGTTGGAGCGGACGGCTCGTCCCCCGCGCCCCGGGGGGCCGTCTCCGGGCTGACGATCCCCCGGAGCGACAGGCCGACGAATTAGCTTAGCGAGACGCTTTGACAGCGGTGCGTTCCCTCCCCCCACACTGCCAGAGAGAGGAGCTGGGCAGATGCACTTTACTGCCTCGCTCTGCAGACCAAACACTGCTGAAGTACCATACAGTGTTCCTACAGACCAAACGCTGCTGAAGTACCATACAGTGTTCCTGCAGACCAAACGCTGCTGAAGTACCATACAGTCTTCGTACAGAGCACACACACTCAAATACCACTGCAGACCACACGTGATATGCCTGGATAGTACTGCTGTGTGCGATTAAATGTTGAAAATATGAGAAGAGAAAGGCCATGTATATTGTATATATGGTGGGCAATATTTGGAAGATATGTTTTTCTTGTATAAGAATCAGGACTGTGTAGCGTGTAGAGTAGAAAAAATGGAAGTCAATGGAAAGATCGATGGAACTGATGCTTCAGCTGCATCAGTGGTCCTTATCTAAGTAAATGTCCTACAGGGAAGACTGCAGAGGCAAAACTGTCCATTTTAATTAGGAATGTGGTCAGAAAATGGTCAAAATCTAAATCAATGCAGTAAAGATGAACACAAAAATACTCACGTCAACCCCCTGCTTACTTCCCTCCACTGGCTGCCTGTCATGGCTCGCATCATATTCAAAACATTGGTGCTAGCCTTCCAAGCAGTTAAGGGGTCTTCCCCAGCTTACCTACAAAAAATGATCAGACCCTACACCCCTGCCAGACCTCTTCGTTCAGCCTCCACAGGCCGCTTGGCACCTCCCCCTCTCCGAACTTCCACCTCACGCTCACGACTACTGTCTGTTCTGGCTCCACGGTGGAGGAATGAATTCCCCATTGAGGTCAGAACTGTAGAATCTAACGTCCACCAGCAGGTATTTAATTTTCCCTTTTAAACGGTGTAACAAATTTCAGTGAGAAATCTCTGAGGTGAGGACCAATCAGCGGAGAGAGCGCGCTAACCGAAAAAGCACGGCATCCGCGGTTCACAACGTTTCTTCTTCTTTGTTTGTTTAGCTTTCCGGTTATTTGACAAAACTCATTATCTCGAAAAATAAGCAGGGAGAGCGATGAGGAGGTTCCGCCGGGCCCCAGCGCGGGGAGCGGCTAATCATAAAGCGGCCCGGCAGATTCCGCTTAGCGATTCAGCCACTTAGAGGCAGAGCCAGTGATCTGAGGAAGCCATTAAAGATTGGATTGTCACAGAGACCATTACGGAGAAACGCATTACCCCACATAATTAAGGAGTTTTGTTCGCACAGGTTTTTCCCCCATCTTCAGAGGAGGGTAACGGACCGTGGATGACTAAACTGCAACAAGACGCCGTAGGCCGATCGGCAGTCCTCCACTTCAGGAAATGTGCCGGAATGTTCCGGGGGAATCAGACCTGGAAGTGTTGCTCAGATTAACCAACACTGAGAGAGTGCGTTTAGCTCCAACGCTACATTCAATGTCATTTATTTGTACAGGGCTTTTTACCCTCTGATGGCCTCAGTGGAAGTTTTGGAATTCTTTTCGTAGAATTGTTGAGCTTGTCGAGCTCATCAAAGATCTGTTGAAATGATTTATTTCAAATCTGCCAATGTATGAGGCGTACTTCATTTTAGTCATTTGTCATTAGGGGTTTCTTTCTACGCCAAACAGAATGACTACTGCGTACTTCTTCAAACTATTTTCAGTCTTTAGCGAAATATGGGGTGACATGAAAATAGGAAAATAGCAAAGACGGACTGAACCCCACAAAAAAGTGGTGAAAAAATCTCAAACAAGAAAAAATAAATGTGTCGACATCACAGGCAGATCCTGCCGATAGAGGCAGAGCCAATCCCTGGCCGGCTGGGTTCATGGTCCAACAGTATGAAGTACGGCACAACGGTCTGGTACAGATTTCTGATCGCACTATTATTGATTGTAGCTGGCTGCACCCCCGGACTGAGCTTTTTAATCCCGCACTGGTTGACTGCTGCTGGTCCATCGGGCGCCTACCCCTGTTGAGCTGCAGAGTCATCCTCAGACTCGCGTCTCTGTGAGTCTGACTTCAAACAGTGGCACGCTGAGAAGTGGCGACAAGCATGAAGTGCCTCAGAGGAAGGCACACGCCTGGCTGAGCCCAAACCACCAGGAGAGGTTTCAGTATAAGCTTGACTGGGCATTCGAAACTGGGTAGAAAAAACATGCATCCATAAACCACTGGTTCTCAAACTTTTTCAGTCCTTTGACTCAGTTTTTTGAAGCCCCCAACCAACAACTTTGAGTCCGCCTGGATGCCATTTTCCTTTTGGGTTATACTGCCCCTTTTACCCCTTTCAACCCTCAGCATATCTATCCGTTGTCTCTATGTGCCCTCCCCACCTCTCACCACCCGCAAACCACAGCCCGTAGACTAGTCCCTACTCTCTGCTAGTGCTGATCTAAGTGAGAATTCCTCTGCATATTCCGCTGGGAACAGGCACTCAGAAACATGAACCCACCCCTGGGTCTGACAGCACACATCTCAATTACTGAGGAACAACCTTACAGACGAAAAAAAAACTGTGTTTATTTCACACCCCCGCCCTCTCCCAGTCTGCCTTACTGCGGTTCAGTTGAGGCAAAGCTACTGGTGGATTCAGATATGCGGATGAGATGGCCCAGGTGGGCCTTGTTTTCCAAGAGGGAGCGTGATGCTGGGGGAAGATTACTTTCTGCGCGCCTTAGCCCTGAAAAACCGGTGTCAATCAAGTGCTCCGCGAAAGCAGATTAATAAAAGAGAAGAGCGAGCTCCGCATGACAACAGAAACACCTCGAGACACATCGCATTATATTCAACCGCCAACCGCGAGTGGCTTGCCCGCGGAGATTACAGAGAGCTGCAAATGTTTTGGCACGTTAACAGATAACAAGTGCAGCTTCGCCAAGAAAAGGTGTTTACAGCTTTTCTGAAAAAGACACTGCTCCTAGTGAGGAAGCGGCAGGATTTTACAGTCCTGTTTCTCTTTTTTTAAGAGGTCGTTAAGAGTTGCTGAGACTGTGGCTTCATTTAAAATGACTGAACATGATGAAACACAATGCTTCCATCCGGAAAGATCTAAGAGTGGTACATTAGTCAGAGATAAAACAATAATTAACTACATGCAGTTTATACACTTATATAGGTTTTCATGCTCCTTTTAGCAGTTTTTTTCAAATATATTTAAAATATTCAGCAAAATCTGTGTGGTGCTATAACTCTACAAGGGCAGTGCTGATAGATTTTGATGAAGCCTTTGGAGAAGTCTTTGCACTTTAACTCCGGCTCTCCTGTTTGAAGTTCACCACACGGGTAAAATATCCACATTGCATGAAGCGCTGCGTAGATGCGTTTGGTGCAACACGCCTTCCGGCAGGTCGCTCTTCGACACACGTTGAGAGCAGGCCAGCTGCAACAACACGGCTCCGACATACCGCCAGTCCTTCCCCCGGGCGTGGCTCATGGCTAGGCTTACAAAACTGCACCCGGAGTGTCTGAATACGCACCTTCTCAAAAGCTGGGAGCGGCCATTTTAGAGTCTGAGTCACGCGCTCCTGTTATTTCCATCGACGTTCGAAGAGGAGCGAGGAGAGGTACAGACTATTTATACATCCACACGTTTTGTGCCAGCCTGCGAAGAAATGTGCCACACTAACACGCAGGGATGACAAAGATGAACAGACAGACGGTCTGTCAGTTGATTATAAACATGTAATAGATTATATCTTCCAGTTATTTATTCCAGAAGATCAATCAGGTGTTGTCATGTTTGTCAGCCGTACTCAATCTAGTTTTTGTTCCTGTTAAACGCTGCTCTGCTCTGAACATGGCACTGTACTGAAATAATAAATTATGATCAATTAAACTTGTTCTTCTTCCCAGCTATCAATGATGAGTGAGTACAATTATAGCTTAACTTGTCACACTGCACAAAAGTAGACTTTGGGCTATTCTGTGACATTGCCAACTCCCATCTCCATTAAAGCAAGTATATATCCCTAAAGTGGTCTGCACTCTATTGGGCTTTTAATCAAACGGGCTGCAGATGACCATTCCATGGACTTTTTTGTCTGTATTGCTCTACAGTGAACACAGTTATTTGATAGGTTCAAAAATAAACCTCTCTTGTTAGAGTAAATTCATGAAATGCTACACAGCCCCAACAGGTAAGCAATGACGGTGGCTGAAAACATTTGCCAAAAACATCATGTCAACCTCCTCATTTCAGTGAAAATGGGAAGAAAAGGATTGAGGAGCTTATATCTGAGAGGTATGAACAAGGGACACATACCCAGGTGGCACAGTGCAGAATGGCTTTGGAGGAAAGCAGGAATTTGCATTTAGAATAATGTGCTGTAAAAGGACATTATATAGCTCCCATGTTAGAAATACTGGGATAATACAATCTTGCTTTTCCTCCAGCGAGTATGGCTTGGAGTACCCAGCTCTTTCTGTGTGTATAATAACTGGTTGAGAGGAGAACCAGCATTCATACGCAGTCAGAAGGGATGATTTTCAGTGAATTATCTGTGATTGTGTGCAGCGTCGCTGGGCTAGCCTTGGTGAATAGTGACAAGAGAAGCATTCAGCATCATCTTCAGAGTTTGTCCATCGACAAAAACATGAATGCCAATCCAAGTGAGCGATCTGTGGTCTTGTGCATAAATCATCTTCAATACTGCCTCATCACTTGCAGAAAGACTGTGTGTGTGTGTGTGTGTGTGGGTGTGTGAGTACGAGTGTGTGCATGTGTGTGCGCACGCGCATGTGTTTCGAATGAAAGAGTGTGAGTGCGTGTGCGAGAGTGTGTGAGTGCATGTGTGTGCGTGTGTGTGTGTGTGTGTGAGTACATATGTGTGTGTGAGTTTGTGTGAGCGTGTGTGTGCGCGCATGCATGTGTGTGAAAAAAAGAGTGCCTGTGTGTGTGTGTGAGAACATGTGAGGGGCATTGATGAGCAAGTCCCTAGTGCTTAATCAACTCCAACTAAACTAGGGAGATGGTTGTAATGCTGCTGAAGCAGCGGCTTCGGACTGCCATACAAAAGCCATAGACACAGTATATGACCATAGACACAGTATATGACAGAGGTCTGCCATAGACACAGTATATGACCATAGACACAGTATATGACAGAGGTCTGCCATAGACACAGTATATGACCATAGACACAGTATATGACAGAGGTCTGCCATAGACACAGTATATGACCATAGACACAGTATATGACAGAGGTCTGCCATAGACACAGTATATGACCATAGACACAGTATATGACAGAGGTCTGCCATAGACACAGTATATGACCATAGACACAGTATATGACAGAGGTCTGCCATAGACACAGTATATGACAGAGGTCTGCCATAGACACAGTATATGACCATAGACACAGTATAGGACAGAGGTCTGCCATAGACACAGTATATGACCATAGACACAGTATATGACAGAGGTCTGCCATAGACACAGTATATGACCATAGACACAGTATATAACAGAGGTCTGCTATAGACACAGTATATGACAGAGGTCTGCCATAGACACAGTACATGACAGAGGTCTGCCATCGACACAGTATATGACAGAGGTCTGCCATAGACACAGTATATGACAGAAGTCTGTCATAGACACAGTATATGACCATAGACACAGTATATGACAGAGGTCTGCCATAGACACAGTATATGACAGAGGTCTGCTATAGACACAGTATATGACAGAGGTCTGCCATAGACACAGTATATGACAGAGGTCTGCTATAGACACAGTATAAGACAGAGGTCTGCCATAGACACATAGATACAGTCTCAGTAGGGGCACGGGAGGGGGAGAGGAGGTTTGCTTGCCTGGGGAGGAGGGGGAGAGGAGGTGTGCTTGTCTGGGGGGGTGGGGGGTGGTGGTTCAGGAGGCTCTGGAAGGGGGCCGAGCTGCTTTTGGCCTGCCACATCTGGCAGCGAGATGCAATGTCTTTTTTGGAAAGGATCCCTTAACTGACCCAATCTTTCATCCCTTCCACCACCACCCCCCCCCACCCCCCCACCTTCTCCCAGGGAGCAGCTGTGAGTGTGCACAACCCCCCTCCATTTTACATGCTACTTAATACACGTTAATTAAACTAATTAAAATAAGTATTCATGGGAATTACTCCCAAAACATCACACTATTAATATGCTTAGGTCATCGAAATACTAGTCATATGATCTTTTTGGTATGGTGAACTTTGCTATTTGCGTCAGACAGGGAAAATGTATTAACTGTGAGGATCACAGGAGTCAAACTTCACCCATTAATGTAAAAAGGTATTTGGCCACAGAGAGTAGGTGTAGGATCTCGGCCATTTCAAAGGGTGGTTTCATTGTCCAACCTTGAGGTTGACAATGAGGTCAGGGACCACAACGTTGCCCTTTTACACCTCCTATTAGTAAAACATTGGCAGGACGGTCTTTCCAAATTTTGGGGCTTTTCACAGGGGAAATGTGCTTTCTTGGGTTTGTGAAAATGCGTGATGAGACCAGCTCGCAAGCCGTCGACCGTGAAGGAGAACCGGAGAACCGGAGAAGGCCGAACGATGACAACTCCGCTCAGACAGGTCTCAGCACTCCACTGGAGTTTCAATTAAGTTTCCATCTTCATTACTGCCACCGCACTCAAATTCCAGTCAATTCGCGTCCGGGCGAAATCACAGGTAATTAGCATTCAGGAGAAGTTTGACTTTGATGGGTTTCATTTGAAACATGATTAAATCTGCACACTCGAGGACGCCAATCTTTAACGCGAGTACGGCAAGGCTACGGAATCATAAGGATGTGCGATTATTAGATTTTACGTGCCGTTCCTCCTTTACTGCTGATGCCAGTCTCTCAGTTCCACCCCGTCGCTGTCAAAATGGGCGCTTCTCTTTGGATCTAAACGTCTCTTCTGAGGCCTGTTCCACAATGCAGGATTACTGTTAGTTAGCCGCATAACCACAGTAAAACTGTACTTTGTGCAGTTACCCAATAACTCTAACTCAACTAACTCAATAACCCAGCTTTGGGGATCAGGCCACAGATCAGACTCAACCATGCAGTTTGCCTGACAGCAATAATATTTTCTGGAGAAAACTCTAAATCCCCCCCAAAAAAACAAAAAAAAAACTGCCTACCGACCTTGTCAGTCTGTCTGTCCACAGTGGACCCCCCTCCCCTCCCCCCCCTCCCCCCTCCCTCTCTTCATTTGAGCAGACAGAGCATCTGCAGAGAACATCAGGGGTGCTTCCAGAAGGCCAAAGCCACTGCTGGGAAACACATTAGTGTAACGGCCCTCCTCCGCCACTGCTTTCCGGGAGGGGCGAGGAGGGGGCACGACCGCCCTTCATACCGTTTACTATCTGAGTTTTCTGTTTCCAGAACCAAACTCAGGGACGTTTCGGTTTCTGTTGGGACACTGAAAACGTACAGAACCTCAGTGTTTTTCTTGGAGGGGGAAGGAGGTAGGTCAGCGGTGCTCTACACACAAGGATTAACACACGACTCTGTGCTCCATTTCAGCTCGACAATCTTTAAAACTCACAGGTTCCTGCTAAAGAGACAACCGTCGAGGGAAGAGATTGCACTTCCCTCCCCTCACAGGCAGGCGGTGTACGAGAGAGAGGAGTGTCAGACCTTTCCCGCTGTCGCCCTGCGATGCCTCGCCACGCGAATGCATTTCCTGCATCTTGCCTTTGCACCTCGGCATTCCGGGAGTGTGAAATATTTACTTGAACACCAGTCGAGCGAACCGCCCACTCGATATCCAGCGATGACCTTTTCACACGATCCCTTATCAGATACAAGCTGTCGGCGATGAGCCAAATAAGGGTATCACTCATGACTGGTCTGACAAAATGGTGCTCGATTCACAAAGATTCCCATCCCTCTTGACCAAGGCTTTGGTGGCTCAAGATTGACAGACGTGAAGACTGACTGGCTTTAACCAGGCACAGATTGAACTTCCAACGATCAAATCCCCCCCACCACTCCAAGTGAGAGGGAGATTTAGATGATATCTATTATTTATTTGGAGGTAATGGGGTAGGACAGGTAATGGCAAACGATCACAGTTTGATCTAGCAGCCCCTAATGGCTCACAGGTTGACCCCCTGAATGTGGTCTCCGGGGGTAACGGGGGGGGGGGGGGGGGGTACCATGAGACCCAGAGGCCTGGGCAATGAGATAGCGATCGAGAAGGAGGGAGAGAGAGAGAGTGATAGAGAGTGAGAGGGAAAGAAGGAGAGAGGGGGAGAGCAAGAGAGAGAGGGAGTGAGAGGGGTAAAGAGAGGGGGAGAGGGTGATAGAGAGGGAGAGGGACAGAGAGAAAGAGTGAAAGAGAGAGAGAGGGAGGGAGTGAGAGGGGTAAAGAGAGGGGTAGAGGAGAGCGAGACTGTGATAGAGACAGGGAGAGGGACAGACAGAGAGGTGATAGAGAGTGGGAGAGACAGAGAAAGAGGGAGAGAGAGAGGAAATGAGAGAGTGATAGAGAGAGACAGAGAGAGACAGAGAGAAAGAAGGGAAAAGGAAGAGAGAGAGAGAGAGAGAGAGAGAGAGAGAGAGCGAGAGATGCTCTGCCTGCAGTCAGTCCTTCTCCAGGTATTGACCAGCTCTGGACACAGCCGTTTCCATTGATTCTCTCCCGGTGCTCACAGGGACAATTTGCTGGACTGATGGGGGGCTTGGAGTGAAGGGCCTTTTCTGAGCGCAGGATTAAACTGGGCCAGAGAGCGTTATCGACGACAGGCTCCCGCGCGTCTCTCCTTCCCATCGATTCCCTCCCCCAGGTCCTGAATGCCCCCACTCCAAGTTCATTTCCACTTTCTGCAAAAATTCCCTTCTCCCCATCCGAACCAACAACTAGGGTTCAGTAAGATAATTACAGCTTTGATCTATTCAGCCACTGAATAAATAATAAAGCAACACTGAATGCTTAAAAACTGTATATTCTACTACTATATGTTACATTAATACTTTAGTGAAAGAATGGCCATAAAATTTAAAACCATTTAAAACCCCCAACCATAGGAGGCATGAACCCCCAACCATCAAACCCCCAACCAGAGAGAGGTATGAAACCCCCAACCAAAGGGAGGTATCAAACCCCCAACCATAGGGAGCAATCAAACCCCCAACCAGAGAGAGGTATCAAACCCCCAACCATAGTGAGGTATCAAACCCCCAACCAAAGGGAGCTATCAACCCCCACCCAGAGAGAGGTATGAACCCCCAACCAAAGGGAGATATCAAACCCCCAACCATAGGGAGCAATCAAACCCCCAACCAGAGAGAGGTATCAAACCCCCAACCATAGTGAGGTATCAAACCCCCAATCATAGTGAGGTATCAAACCCCCAACCACAGGGAGGTATCAAACCCCCAACCATAGTGAGGTATCAAACCCCCAACCAGAGAGAGGTATCAAACCCCTAACCAGAGAGAGATATCAAACCCCCAACCAAAGGGAGGTATCAAACCCCCAACCAGAGAGAGGTATCAAACCCCCAACCATAGCCACCACACAGGGCACCTAATGCATGGCGTGACAGTGGGTTGCCCTTGAGGACACTCACCAAATGATGCATTCTTAACATCGTTTGCTTTACAATGACTGCCGAGTTAATATTTTAAACTGAGTGAATATTTTAATGAATATTTAAAAATATTTTTCTTTTCTCAAGGAGTTATTACCGTCACAGCTGAATAATACATGCAAATGTGAAAAGGTCTCTTACAATTTTAGCAACGTTGTGCTTCAGCCCGAGTGGAGTGAGGTAAAATAAATTAGAAGGAAGAAAATATCCCTCTTAGCGATGGCTGGCGGGCCTCTGGGCATAACGTGAGGCTACGTCTTTATTAGCTGCAGCGTGGCCCTGCACTTAGGCACGCTACACGGGCTGAAGACGGATGGATTTAGATTGGAACAGAGGAGCCGTGATGGTCTGTGCGAAATTAGTCCGCTTCTTTAATGAAAGCCCAATCAATAGCGCCTTAATAAAAAGAGCGGGAAAGCACTCCCCGCTAGAACACAAAGCCCGCAACAGTGGGAGAGGCCTTCCATACTCTTCCCAGCCCAGCCGAGAGACTTCTGACAGGTCGAGACAGACAAATATGGCTGAGATCAATCAAACGTCCGCAAGAGGCATACAATACGTCATACAATTTTGAGAGGCTGTCCAACACCCTTCTTTTTCTCCCAGCCTGGTGAGCTTACCCGAGTGACAGGTCTAAGAATCGGAAAACAAACGTTTGATGCTGAAGGCTGAATTGAAATAAAATGGTTGAATCACATCCAGACGTAACGGTTTTGGATTCAAATACTTTTCCGTGTTTAATTGGCCTTGCCTGGTACAATTGAGCCAACGAACAGGACCAGAAGAGGGGGTTTGCACTTTTTGAGATGGTTCATAGGTTCATTTCATTTCTGCTACATCAAATAAGCATAGAAAAGTATTTGAATCAAAAACAATTATGTATTTTACCCAGGACTGATCACATCAAAACCTTGGTGGAGAGTAAGGTGACTAGAGGACTGACAGCCACACAGTAAAATGTTCAGTGTTACCCCTTTCCACTTTGCCTGCCCCTAGAGGCCAATTTCCACCTATTTTTACTAGTCCTATATAAATATCTGAAAAAAATATTTACTGCATACACATGACTGAAGACTTAAATTAAAGTGTTCATGCCATTCAGAAATTACAAAATGCAATGAATTACAGCTTAGCAAATAATATCTACATTTCTAAGTCAGAGACCAACCCGAAACAAACTTCAACGTCAGAAAACAGTCGCAGCTTCATAACCAGGTGAGATATATGGTTCCGTAAATGTTACGTTCGGTCAGATACCCAAGTTCAGACCAGGGGATGATAGTAGTAGATCCAAAGACAGTAGATCTGTATAAAAGAAGGTTCATACTATCCACAACTACCCAGCTATGGATCCAAAGGCTCAATTTGGCTTCTCCGTGTAAAATCTGATCACAGCGGCCACCGAGATTACGATGGAGAGCAGCGGCTGATCCTACTATGTGGCCAATTATGTCTCTCAGAATACCCAATATCAGCGACTGCTGGATGTAGCATTACAGGTTTATTATCACACTGTGTGGAAGGATTTTATTAGTCATATTCCCAGCATCATTCACACAAACCAGATGCTAAAACACATATAAACATAGGCTGACAGCTTACATCTAAATATCCATTGTAAATATTCATTGTGAAACAATGTAATATTATATTGAGAATAATGTCAACACACTCCACAACATAAGCATAAAAGTAGCGATTACACCATAGTAATGTAGAACATGTACAGTGATAAGTATTAGCATATTCCTTGTAAAGCGTTTCACACAGAATATTGTAATTTGATATACAAGACATTTTCATACGGGACCCCTCACTCAACCTGTGCTTGGCTCATTGCCACGGAGGACACGGCGTCACATTCAATTACCTCCCTCCATCTCAGTCCCCCTTCAGAGAGTCGTTCCAGAAATCTGTGAGGCAGTTGAGGGGTGGTAGAGAACAGAAGGCGTTCACGCAATCGTGTCGTTGGCTGCAAGCCCTTTCTCCAAGAAATTCTCGCGATCTGTCACTAACGTGAATACTTTCGAGGTCCAGACTGGTGGGTGGGTTAGGGTTTGGCTTCAATTCAGTGTTTGTAACACTGAGGGTCAGTTTCATGGACACAGATTAAGCTTAGTTCAAGACTAAATTGAGTTTTGTGTGGAGAACTTCCATTCAGAATTGAATTTAGTCTTGGGCTTGGCCTGTGCCTGTGAAACTGGCCCTTAAATTTAAGTCTCCATTTCCGATTAAATGCATCTTCTGAAATTCATTTTTAAGGGATGGAACCAAGATCACTACTGTAGCAGTGGATGTTCTGTACTGTAATATAGCACAGGAAGTCTCCTGATACCAAGCAGAGCCACCTGTAGTTACAACAAAAAGGTTCCTTTGGCCCCCCGAATTGTCAACACTTAAAATGGTGTCCAGCAACAGTATAAATGCACTCCAGTAGCCCAGAGTATTAACTAAATGCTGCTGCAACCATCCATTGCTTGTTGTCAGTCACAGCAACACTCGCTGATCAGGCCTTAAGTGCACCAATCTGAGAACAGTTCCTGGATTCGATGGTAGTTATCCGACTACAACCTAGACCAAGACCCTTAACCTAAAAAAACAGTTCCAGGTGCTTTACCCCTGTTCCCTCTCACTCTCCCCACTTGCAATTGTTCTCTCTGGCATTTCTCCCAGGAGATCCTTGAAAAAGAGGAACATATTCTCAATGGACCTCCCCTAGTTAGCTATAGGATTAAAAAAACTGCCCTATATTTTACCCACAATGCATGATACCCATGGTGCACCATGATAGATAGGAGATCTTCATATTTTTTCCTAAGAAACTTCAAGTGTCTGCAGAGCATTACAGAAACAGTGGATAGATTACACTGAACAGAAAACATTCATCATCTTCCTTTTTTAACTTCACAATAGAGGAGCACTTCACAATCAAAATGTAATGCATATTATTCACTCAGGTTTCATTCTGCGGGAGTGGAATTCAAGAGCACTGCAATATTTCAAAGCTGCATTGTTATATCAAAACCTGTACATATCAAAGTGAAATTTGGACCATATATTTCATTTATTGACTTTCACCGAGATTTGATTATATTTTCTAAAGCTTTGGGCAAACATATCCCTCAGCTCTGTGATAAGAAAGAATTGTATTACCTGTACCACAACTGTGCAGTAAGGCAGGTAAAATGGTGGCATCATGACAATTACACTAAAGACATTAAGTTCAACAAAACCACAGGTCTCCAAGTCTGATTCGATTACCCACCAGCTAATGGTACCTTCCGGAATGTTAGTATTACAACACAGTGTAATGTGTTATAAGAGTGTTATAACAGCATATTACACCATTTTTGGACAGAAAGGTAGCTCATACAGCCCGTCCAAGGCAAAGCCAGGCTCACCATCACTGTCCGCCAAAACAGCCATCAATTACCCAGTCACTTAAGCACTTGGTCTGGGATTAATTGAGCGCGAAAACTGGTCCAATTACACAATTAGGGGGCCAGGGTTAACAGAGGGATCCGGAGTCTTCCTTTGGCTCTACAGGACCCCAGCTGCCTGCCCTGCTGCATTAACCAATCAGAACAGGATTAGAGGGAAAGACAGCACAGTTCGGCCTTGAAGAAGCCGCTGAATTAAAACCATGCACTGGAAAAAAATATATTACTAAAACAATTATAATATTTAATTTATTTTTCTAGATATGTTTTCCTTTCTGTGTTCTCAGAGATGAACCATAATAGGCCCTACTATAATTTTTAATCAGAATGTAAGACCCCTATAATTGTCTTTATCATTATGAAAATGCCTGACCAGAATGCATTCCCACCTCACACCCAATGAATGCTGGGATAGGCCCCAGCACCCACCTGACTGGTTAACTCCCCAGGTCAGGGCAGTGGCTCTCCCGGGTTAACTCCCGCAGGTCAGAGCAGTGCCTCTCCCGGGTTAACTCCCCAGGTCAGGGCAGTGGCTCTCCTGGGTTAACTCCCGCAGGTCAGAGCAGTGCCTCTCCCGGGTTAACTCCCCAGGTCAGGGCAGTGGCTCTCCTGGGTTAACTCCCGCAGGTCAGAGCAGTGCCTCTCCCGGGTTAACTCCCCAGGTCAGGGCAGTGGCTCTCCCGGGTTAACTCCCCAGGTCAGGGCAGTGGCTCTCCTGCAGGTCCCAGCTCCGCTTCCCTCCCCAGGAAGATCACTCCGAGCCGCTGGGCGAAACCGGGCCTGGCCCTCCGGCGTCGCCCAGTCCCTGCCCTGTAATTACGCATCACTTATTGGATTGTTCATTAACTCTGCCCCGGGCTGGAAATAGCACGCCCGTACCCCGTCATTAGCGGTCGCCGCTGTTCCGTCAGCGCTGCGCTCTCTGCTCTCCCCCGCCGGCCCGGCTCACGTCAAGGGAGGGGATCGGGCCAGCGCCGGGAGAACCCCGGTTCTAACACGGTAAACCGGACGCAAACAAGCGAGTTTGAGTATCTGTTCAAAGGAGCGAGGTCGTTTCAGACTTCTGTTAAAGGACGGTTCGGCGGGCGCACCCCCGGGTATCGCACCCGGAAGCTTCCGCAGGAACGCGCTGTCATGGAACTGTGACGGACAGGCAGACAGAGGGACCGCACCGAACGCTGCCCAAGCTCACGCTAGCGTGTCGAACGATACCCCCCTTACGCAACGGACCGCGCTGCGATGTGCTTTAAACATGTGGCCGTTCTCAGAAATGAAAAACCGTCACAACAATGCACGTTATAAATTATCTGAAAGCTGCAAATGTTTGTATTATGTATATTTTGTGTAATGTTACAGCAATCTGCATTTATTTAATTTCAGTATATTTTGGTATCTGTTTCCATGTGGGCAGGGTGAGTCATGCTGGTGAGTTAGCCACCTACATTGTCTGTTTATACATAAATGCTCTCTGAAACAGAAATACTATCATATTTCAATGATAGTATAGGGACAGCGGTGGGTGGTACAAAGCTATATATTACGCTGATCACCCATGTACCCTAATAATCTCCTTCTGTCAAACAACCAGGGAAGATGAAGAAACAAGGCCGTCCCTTTTCAGTCCAAGAGAACCCCCCCCTCCCAAAAAAGAAAGTTTCTGCAGAAAGGGTGCAGTTCTCCCATCGAGCGTCTGGAAAACTCCAGGAAAACTTGCCACTGTGATGAGCTGTCAAACAGCATTAGCCTCAGCGCAGGAACAAAGAATCGCGGAGGTCTAATTTTAGACGCGATCCGCGGAGACCCGATCGGGATCGAGGTGGTGCGTGGGAGAACCAGGAAGCGTCGGGATTGGCTGAACCACCTCCACCCCCCCAAACCCTCCCAGTCAGACCCAACAAGCAAATGGCAGCCCACTCCTTCAAACAGAACCGCTAGGCCGTTAATCGCAACCAGAGAAAGAGAGAGAGCACAAACTGCGGCACTCCCCCCAGACACGCCCAAGAGCAGCCACACCCCGCTCCGATGCGCGCACACACACACACACACACACACACACACACACAGTGCAGATGTAGTCCTGACTGCTTATACCACAGTTACTTAGCAAAGCAATTCACGTTTGTCACAAGGTTGTGTTCAAATGTACTTTTACAATAGAAATGAAAGTAGACTTGGCTATTCTCTACCTCCACTATGATAAGAAGTTACATTACCAAACTCAGCTTCAGATCCCCATGTCATACATCCGGCAGTTCAGGTTGTTCCTTTCAGGTTGAATAATAAACTATAAACAAAATCGCACAGCTTGACCTTACCAGCAACGTGACTTATTTAAGTGAACAAACATTGACTTTACCAGCTCCGAGCTGGATAAATAAAATGAGCAAAGTACTCATTGGCCTTGCCTCGAAAGTTTTTACCCCCAGAAGCCCATAAGTTATTTATTCATTAAAAAGGAATCGCACACATTCTCAAGGTTTGTTTATAATCTATTTAGGTGAAGCTGTAATGGTGCAAATAGAGTGCAGAGTCTCATGTGAGCATTAACATAAACGGAATATATAAGACTTGTAGGTTTAAAATAGTTAAAGAATCGCAATGTACCTGACCCAGATCTACATAACCCCACCGAGATTTACACATTTCCAGCCAAAAAACACTGCATCTCTCTTTCTGGTAAACATATGACTCCACTAGCGGTCCAAGTCCAATCCCTGGCAAACAGCTAAACAGATCACGCAGCTAAACATGACCTAACCTATTGGGCTCTCACACCTAAAAAATGTCTTTTAAAGATGCCACTCATTCGGTCACATCGTAGCGTGCTTCATCAGCAGTCTGGTTCTTCTGTCTTTTCCCTTCGCGCGGCGTACACAATCGCCTTAACGGGTTTATGGACCAAGTGTGGGCTAATGTTTTTTAGCCGTTTTGACAGCACATAAGTGCAGTTTTTGAGCACCGCCATGCTGCACAAACTGAAGCCAGTGACAGAGAAGGGAGACCCATACATGGGCATAACGTTCTGCGGTACGCTAGATACAGCGACTTGACAGCGATTCAGCCACATATGTCTATATTATCCAAATAACACAACAGCTTCGCAAATCCGCACATGGTGAGACATTACACAAAGAAAAAAACATTGAGTTTAAATTTTGGGGGGAAAACATTTTGTTTTTATTGTATTGTTACCACTGACTGAAACACCTGTACTGGAGCCAACTGCACCAGGCGCTAGTGAGCACCATCTCTCAAACATAGCTCTCGACAAGACCAGAAAATAATGCGTTTTGGCCACTTGCTTTTTACTTATCGTACGATCAGTGGCTTTCCCATGCAAGCGCGGCACCAGGCTCTCGCCCAGACAAAAAGAAAAGAAAAAGAAAAAGGAAGACGCAAAAACGGAAACAATGGCCCCTTCGTTTGTGAGCGGAGTCTTCTGCAGTCACCCGGCCGCGCTCAACAAAGGCCTCGTCGCCATGACAGCCGCCGCGCGCTCTACAATTACCGCTAATTAAATTCCCCTGTCCCGCAACCTCCGCTAACACAAATACCTATTGTCTGGGGCACCCTCCTTCGACCTCCACGCCAGCCAATCACGACTCTCTGGGGACAGGTGTGTGACTGCTTACAACGTGGGAAGGGGAGGCTGGTTTTTCTGTCACCTTGCTATTCGACAAGGAAGTGGGAAATGCTCAGCTTACATATATCAATCCTGCGAAACCTTAAATGCCCTCAACCCCCCCCCAAAAAAAGTCTGACTCGCTTGTGCATCTGATTCTTAAACATGAAACGACTGGGAGGCGGCAGGCGGCAGTGCGCCGCCAACATCGCTCAATCACACAGCGTTGTTTTTGAAGAGCTTCTCCTCGCCGTTCTCAGACGGGAGAGACGGAGCCGACACACACTCTCATCTCCGCCGCGCAATCAAAGGCGCGCGATCAATGCGACCCTGCCGCTGTCAAACGCAGGGAGCCCCTCCGAAGCTCCCAATTACGGATGGGAGCTACGGGAAGCCATCCCACGAAAACGTCCCGTGCCACGGGGTCTGTCTCCCGGGTAACGCAGGAGCCCTGTGCGGTGCAGAGGAGAGAGTGCCTCACTGAGAGAGTGGAGTGGTTCTGACACGGAGTGGGGAGAGTGAGAGTGAGTTTGCCTCACTGAGAGAGTGGAGTGGTTCTGACACGGAGTGGGGAGAGTGAGAGTGAGTTTGCCTTACTGAGAGAGTGAGTGGTTCTGACACGGAGTGGGGAGAGTGAGAGTGAGTTTGCCTCACTGAGAGAGTGGAGTGGTTCTGACACGGAGTGGGGAGAGTGAGAGTGAGTGTGAGGGAGTGTGTGTGTGTGAGGGAGTGAGTGAGTGTGTTTGTGTGTGTGTGTGTGTGTGTGAGTGTGGGGGGTGTGTGGGTGTGTGTGTGTGTGTGTTTGAGTGTGTGTGTGTGTGTGTGTGTGTGTGTGTAGGTGTGTGGGTGTGTGTGTGTGGGTGTGTGAGTGTGTAGGTGTGTGTGAGTGTGTGTGTGTGTGTGGGGAGTTGGGAGGGAGGGGGTGACAGATGTTGGGGCGCGGGTTTCTCCTCGTTTCTGCAGACTCTGCAGGAAGAGTCAGTCGCTGCAGTGAGCATTGCGGCCTCGAAATTAGCACCGGCTCCCAATTAATTTCATACCAATTAAGCACATCCCATAAGAAACCAGTTTCCAGAACTAATTAAAACTGTGTGCGGGTGTGCGAGTGTGAGTACGTAAGGGGGGGGGGGGTTTAGAACACCGAGGAAGTGGATGCTAATGATTGGCCATTCTCTGGCCTTATTATCGCAGTTCACAGATGAGTGGGTTTGGTCATCTTAATCAGCGCAAGCTCTTTCTCTGCCGGGGCCGCAGGAGTTAGACTGAGCTCTTTTAGTTTGTCGAACGGGATGGGGTCAAGGGGCACAGAGAGGAGCCAAATCCGTTTCTGGATTTCGCTTCATGTGAACTTCTGCTCTCTGAAGTCAAACAGCCCGGTCGTCTCGCACGATCTCGCATTTCAGCTACGTTTATTGATGAGCCCGTGAATGGCAGCTTACGTTCTCGCCTCCCAGTGTAAGTACACCAGCATTAATTAGCGTAGCTAATTAGCGAATTGCACGAGGGTAACTGGTGGAAATTAAAACCTGCCATACACCCATTCCCGCGCCATGTTAGGCCATGAAGGCCATTTATTTGAGAAGCAATGGGAAGTGCCACTGTTTGCTTCCATGACACGATTCCAATTATTTATGTGGCCTGACATTTTAGATAATGTCAAGTGCGGCTGTGCACCCCTGCTCTAGCCTACCTGATGTGAGTCCGTCCATAAAAATGAGACTATGCAAAAGTCTGCAGAGAATTGATCCGACACCACACGCCCTTAAATCGTTGCCAGAAGAGAGGCGAAAATGAGTTTGGCTACAACAGATACCACATTACCACATGTACAGCAGTGGAAATCAATATTTATGAGCAGGTTATGTATGTTACGCGTTTCTTTTCTCTGAATAACTCTCCTACATGACAGCTGTAGCTGCCCCCGCCAATTAAACCACTCTACACCTGTTCATGCTTTTTGAAAGGACTGGCAGGTTACTTTGTTCTCACACAAAAGCGCAGACAGTTCGAGGTTGTTTTGAGTCATTAAGCAGCTTTTTTAGAAGCAGCTTTCATTCGCGCATTTATGGAAAGGATTCTCTGAATATTGACGGATTAGATAATTGCCTATTTTCTTTACGGGGAGTGGCGGTCTGGCGCTGGGAGCGGAGCCGCGAGACGGCGCGTGACGGCACACCATCACACAGGGCGGCCTGTAGCGTAGTGGTTAAGGTAAAGGACTGGGACACGCAAGGTCGGTGGTTCTAATCCCGGTGTAGCCACAATAAGATCCGCACAGCTGTTGGGCCCTTAACCCTGCATTGCTCCAGGGGAGGATTGTCTCCTGCTTAGTCTAATCAACTGTACGTCGCTCTGCATAAGAGCGTCTGCCAAATGCCAATAATGTATTGTAATCACTGGTGCCTGTTGAGCTGACTTGGTGAAATCCTGGAGCCCGATGGGGATGATTTTGTACAAATATGCGCTGCCTGCCGCGGGATTTAAAACGCCAAAACGCCACAGCGATTTAATGTTCCGACAAACGGTCCCAGCTCCCCGTGTCATATGCAAGCCAGAAGCCGGCGCGCGGTCGGTAGCAACCTTACCCCGCGGCTTTAACAGCCAAAACGGGCAAACGCGGTGATAGATTCCCACCACTGCCAAGGAGGCTATGATGGTTCTTCTCAGTGTCAAGATTAAGAACGGCACTCATTTATGTCGTTTCAGCAAACACATTAAACTGGTAATCCAGCTGTAAAGCTGTTTGCTGATCTGTTTTCCCTCCGCAAACAGCACACTGCGCTCACATCTGCCTATGACATCTTAGTCAAAGCAAAGCAGACGCGCATATTGATGTTGTATAAAACAACTTCCTCAAAAAAAAAACTGTGCACAAATTGAAAATCGTGACAAGGGTACCGAATTCTAACAAAGCATTCCTCTTAATCTCAACATGGGCTGTTTTCGTCCTGCTTTCCCCTAAAATAATCCCAAATAACCTGAAGTGACTACATAGTGCGTGACAGCTTAGTCTAACGCATGAGTTGTTAGCCTGGATTTTGCGTTGTTGCACCACCACAGCAGTCTTAAATTTTCAAAGCAGTCTTTGTGTAGCCGTGAGACAAGCACGTAGGATTTGTGCTTTGTGCAGGGCTGCTATATATCAGAATTACTTACTTGCCTGGTGGATTGTAGTAGCTTAATGATGGCGTGACTCGAGCTGTGCCCGTTCTTAAGGAGCTCAGAACACGGCTATCTGCTTAATTTGGGCGATTAGCGAGACAAATCATGTGACGCGCTCGGCTTTCAAGTGTGCCGAATATCTTGGAGAGCCGCATTATACCGCGTGCACACCAAAAGGCTGCTAATGTACAATCTAGTTGTGCAGCAGACCAGAATTACAATCCAGCGTCGAGGTTTAGATGAAGTTGCTTATAAATGTAACGAGAAAAACATGAATGCGCTGGCGCACACACAGGCACACACACAAAGCGCTTCCTCAAATTATGCACCCTAAATCTCTTCATACACCACTTTAAATTGCCTGCCCTGTTACTACCAGGGGCCAGCCATGTACACACTGTTTATTCCCAATTCCTTAATAGCTTTTCATTTCCACTATCATCTCTGGCTTGCTCTCGGGGGCCTGGGCCCAGAAACCTGTCCAGACCCATCAGACACTGGCTCTTTGTAGAGAGTGCCGTCCAAATAAATCTGAACTAAACTCAAGCGAAGTGCTTCAAGAGCATCAATAAGAGGCAACTGCTCACACAGCGGAGTTAAAACGGTTTCAGTGGCAGTGGATTCATAATGTGTGCCTTTCCCTGGCATGGTTCAGGCGCACTCATACCCCCAGAAGGCAAGGTCCCGGTGAACTGCTGCTTAACAATAGTGACTGATCATCATCACCCCCGTTTTAAAGCACTTAATCCTTCCAGGAAGGAGAGGGTTTTCAGGATGAGTGTCCCAGTCTACAGAGCATGAGTACATTCATTCATTCATTCATGGCATTTGGCAGACACTCTTATCCAGAGCGACGTACAGTTGAGTAGAGTAAGCAGGAGACAATCCTCCCCCGGAGCAATGCAGGGTTAAGGGCCTTGCTCAAGGGCCCAACGGCTGTGCGGATCATATTGTGGCTAACACCGGGATTAGAACCACCGACCTTGTGTGTCCCAGACATTTACCTTAACCACTACGCTACAAGCTGCCCAACGCTTTGAGAATAAATACACTGACACCCATACGTCATGGCCTTCTCAGTCAACAGATCTGAGCCAAGCAAGCATACGAGATGTTCTTGACAGATGCTCAAGATTGCATTTTCCTCTGTCAAATAAACTCAACTTGACCGTTTTTTTCCTGGAAGAGGACCGTCCTGCAGAATCACAAACACTGGTGGACCAACACAGGGCTGCAGCTATGAAATCTTGGGCCTGAGACAAAATATGTAGTGAAGGTCTACCCCTATACTGTATATTTTGTAATAAAATAAAAATAGTTACACCCAAAATTACATAATGTCCCAGTCACCCCTTACCCAATCTGAAGCCCGGAAGGCTATGTGACTTTACATTGTTGCTACCATCTTTCTGTTCACTTCGCGTATGTGAAGCGCTGTGTGGGTTTATCTGCTGTTGAGGAAGGTTTATGGAGATCTGACGGATAGACGAGGAACAGGGAAACTGTCTCTCAGCAGTCTCGCTCGGTGCTTCCCTGCTAAAGCGCTTAAGTGATGTGTTCCACGTCAAATTTCCAGATGGTTTGGCGGGCAGGAATATCACTCTGGGTAAAAGCAGCGCTTTGTGCGCATGTTGAGTAGTCACCAGGACGTTATGCTGCAAGAGAGCTGTGCTGTGTTACATTATCATCAAACCTGAGATCGTGCTCCTGAAGTTTAACTTTGGTATTACGCTACGCTTGCAACCACCCAAGACGGCAACATGGCTGTTATGCCACAAGTGCAAGAACAAATAAAAGCAGTTGCTCATACATGTATGCGAACACACATGCACACACCCTTTTGCACAGGGTTACTTGCCAGGGGCTTGTTTGTTTCTTTTTTTGTGCACACAGATTTAAAATGATACATTTGGCTGTAATTTAATGACTGCTACAGACATTTCTGGACAGAACCGTTCTTTTCCTCTTCTTTTCCCAGATGGGAGTTGTTCAAAGGAACTACATTACGGAAGGGAACACCATCTCGACATGGAATACAACGCTGCCCTCTGGTGTACATTTTACATACTGCAACTGCAACGGTCATGCGTTACTCTCAAACAGACCACCACCACTGGGCTTTGCGTCATAAATACACACAAAATCAATCATATTTATTTCAGTAAAACATGGATGTCTTTTTTTTATCTCCATCAACATTAGGATTTGTGTTTTGGTTTCATGATTTTACCAAGTCATGTGAATGTTGCTCACACTGTAAGGAAGAAAATACTACAAGTACTGTAATAGGATCCATGATGGCGATAATCTTGGACTGTGGAATTGCATTAAAGAAAAAAACATTTTATAAATAATCTTTACAAAAGAAGGTGGCACGGATGGTGCAGTGTGTAGCACTGCCGCCTCACAGCAAGGAGGTCCTGGGTTCGAATCCCCGTCGGCCGGGGCCTCTCTTTACGGAGTTTGCATGTTCTCCCCGTGTCTGCGTGGGTTTCCTCCAGGTACTCCGGTTTCCTCCCACAGTCGAAAGACATGCAGGTTAGGCTGATTGGAGAGTCTATTTTGCCCGTAGGTATGAGTGTGTGAGTGAATGGTGTGTGTGCCCTGCGATGGACTGGCAACCTGTCCAGGGTGTATTCCCGCCTTTCGCCCAATGTATGCTGGGATAGGCTCCAGCCCCCCTGTGACCCTGTTCAGGATAAGCGGGTTAGGATAATGAAATTAATTAATCTTTACAAAAGACTTATAAACAGGCCTTTTTGTTATAAAATCCATGACCTTATCATTCATTTGGATTGGCACAATGGCACAGTTCTGTACTGTAGACAGGTGTTTAAATTGTAGCTTAGTTGTGAGGAACTCATTCTCTCATATGTTGCTTTCCACACACGCGCACACGTACAATGAAATAACATAAATAACAATCATTATTTTTCCTGGAATTAAGATTCAATTCAAATGCAACAGAAAATACATCCATAGGTTTCACAGCACCGACAGCACAGTTGACCATTAAAACATCCAGAAAAGGAAAAGAAAAGCTCAGACTATTTCAGTGTTCTTGGTGGACATTTTGCTTTATTGTCTAATATGATACCCGTCTGAAAAAACCGCATAGGACTGGGGCCTGTATCAGGAAGCAGGCCTGCTGAGTTAGCTGGATAACTGCACTGAGTAAAACCTGGAACAGCTCTTTTGACTTCAGTCCATGTTCCAGATTTGTGAGGGTTCCGGGTGCAGTTATCCAGCCAACAGTGCCGATAGCCAGCCACATCCGTAATCCTGCTTTGTAATACAGGTCTCAGCGTGAGTTCTAAACTGGTTAATTCTGGTCTATTGCTGGCCCACACTGGGCAGTGCTGGTTTATGCTGGTCTCCGTGGTGATAACATCCATACTGGTTGATTAACTTGGCCATGTTGGTACAGCTGGTTCCAGTTTGGTGGTCACCAGCATAACCATATTCACTGATCTACACTGGCTTCTTCGGCAGGGTATACCGACAAGTCGTAAGCGTAAACAGACAAACATAGCGCCAACAGTCTTCTTGTGCACCTAAGTGGAAATTTAATCTGTAACAGCTGACTGATGCACTTGTATGCTTGTTTGACACGTGGCTCAAAATAGTCTCTGTCCTTCTGAGGTTAGACCCTGTCTATTGTTTTGCTTCATAGATTTGAAATTACATTCACATGATTTCAGCACATGCACTTGTACACTTATTTCATCAAAGTGTTCTTACAGTCACAGCTAAAATTGGGTCATGTTGTATTTAGCTGTCCCATTCATACAGACACAATGAACTGTAGGCCCACACAACTGCTTTTGAATGTATAAGAATTTCTATATAGTTAATGGTGTAGGCTACATATAAATGGCACAGTTAAATGACCCATTCTTAGCTGTGACCATTTACATCAGAACACAACACAACCCTTATCATTTCAAACAGTTGTTCATGTAATGAAGATGTGCAGGTCTGGCACCAGAACCTACTCAACTTAAGACGGCTATGATGTACTATAGGTGATGACGGTTTGTGATCTCATCCCACCTGACACTGGTTAATCCTTTTAAGAAGCTTAGCCTGCTCTTAAGCGAACGGTGTCAGGCTAGCCGCGAAGGCAATCGCGCAAATCACCAGGAGTTTGACGGTAGCGGTTTCTCGCATTTATCACCATCAATACTCATAAACGGCGAGGCGAAGATCGATAATTGATGCGTCGCTCTCCCGTGCGCACGTAACCCGGGCGGATGGATGTGCGGTAGCCGCGAAATCGTCTCCCGACAGCCCGTCGGAACATCTGCAAGGTTCTCATTAACTCTGGGCCTCGCGTGCTGTTAATGTAAAAACACTTTACCACTGCCTTCACGGGGAAATAACCGGCTGTGGTCGGAATATTGCTTATAAAAACAGGGCGCCACGGAGGGGTGAGGAGGGGGGGGGAAATCGCTGGGCCCAGTGCACCATGGGGAAAATGAGCTAGTGGGTTTTTTCAGTTGCCTACAGCGAAGAGCTGCTTTTGTCAAAGACGAGACTCTGCGGGGATCATTACCCGTCTCCCGTTACCCCTGCCAAACATGGACACTAAATCTAACTGCAAAACAAAATAATAAAACAACAACAGAAAAGAGAGACTAAAAAGACATGAAAAATTGAGAATCAGTATGCCAAATAACAATTAGCGTTTTAAATGCAGCAGCTACCCCACCACAATCAAATTCTGTTTTGCCAAACACATGTGTTTTCCACCATGCGTGTGGGTAAAACGTCTGTGTTTTCAGACGCCTAATACTCATACTAATGAGTCTGGAGAGAATAGGGAGGGGAGGGAGGGGGAGAGACGGAAGGCGAATGAGAAAGAGAGAGAAAAGAGAGAGGGAGAAATTAGACAAGGGCCTAGGGCCTCACTGTCAATACGAGCTACCCCCCCCCCCCCCACACCCCACAACCCCCCACTTCGGGCTTTGACGGTAGGGGGCCCCCATCTCCACCGATGATTTAACTGTCGGACAAAAGCGTTTTGGGTCAGAGACTGGAGCTCCAGGTTCATAAAAAGTCCAGAGGGTTCCTGCCCCAAAACAGCATGCAGTTCTCAGCCCACAGAGGTGGCCTTTGATCAGTGGAAAAGCCCAAGATGCAGACCGACAGACAGGGGACTGAAATAAGTGGTAAGAGGTGCTAGGTTGCTCTAAGCTCCAGGGGCTCATGGGGCCTCAAACCGCACCAGGCGTAGTACCTCCCAGTGCCACTAGAGGGGAGCTGTGAGTCACATCCCCGCATTAAACAGCCTGCGCTATTCTACAAAGTCATTAACCAGAGGAACAGACAGTTAGGCACAAGACAAAAGAGTGGGTGGCGGCCGCCACAAAAGTGAACCCCAATCAATACGGCGGCTTTCTGGGGGAATTCCGGAGCGCGGGCCTCTCGCAGTGAATGGGACCGTCAGGAAAAGTGATTCTTTGCCGCGGCGGCCCGCATGAATGACAAAAGAAAGGGAGCCCTCTCATGCCAACGGGGAGAGAAAACGCTGAAACGCCGCCGTTTCCCCCGACCGTGGCAAACAGCCCTGGGTCTTTCACCGCCAGCGGCCCCTGCCCCACCGCCATTGTGCCGGGGCCTCTGTGAGCGGCATTGCTGCCGGATCACTCTTTCACAGAGCGCGGCTGTTTTGCCAACAGGGGCCGCGGAAACCGCGGGGCCACAAAAGAGAGCCGAGAGAGGCGGGCGACGGCTGAGGCAGAGTGAAGCCGTGCAGAAGAGCTCGGCCTTCTGGGATAGCGGAGAGTTACTGGGAGTTCATTAGAGACGGCCGCATGCACTGACCCAGGATAATGAAGCTCCAATGGGGCAAAACTAAAACACCAGAAAAACACCCCCACCTACACACACACACACATACACACTCACACACACACACACACACACACACACACACACACTCAAGCACACAAATACAAAAACACATACACATACACCTACAAACATACACACATACATACACACATATTAAGTACACTCAGGCACACAAATACACACAGACACACACACACAGCCGTTCCCACAGGATGCAGCTGGTGCAGTTCTCAGCTCGGTCCTCAGAAGATGGAGTGAAAAGCCGGATAAAGAGCCGGGTTCCTCCGTCTCTCCCTATCCCTCTTTCTCCCACTCTCCTCTCTCTCTCCTCTCTCTCTCTCCCTCCTCTCTCTCTCCCTCTCTCTCCCGCCTTGTCTTTCTCTCTCTCTCACTCTCTCTCCCGCCCTGTCTCTCTCTCTCTCTCCTCTCTCTCCCGCCCTGTCTCTCTCTCTCTCACTCTCTCTCTCCCTCTCCCACTCTCTCTCTCTCTCCCTCATTCTCTCCCTCTCCCTCTCTCTCCCGCCCTGTCTCTCTCTCCCTCTCCATCTCTCTCTCTGCTCTCTCCCTCTCTCTCCCTCTCCATCTCTCTCTCCGCTCTCTGTCTCTCTCTCCCCCCTCTCTATCTCTCTGCATTCATTCCATCATAAAGAGCTGCCCTCCTCTTATACGCATATCCAGGCAGAGCACCTCTCTGTACAGACACTTCACACTTTGTTCTGTTGTCACTCAGAGACTGAATTGGCACACACACTCACACACACACACACACACACACACTCACACACACTCACACACACACACACACACACTCACACACACTCACACACACACTCTCACACACATACACACACACTCACACACAAACACACACACACACACACTCTCACACACACACACACACTCACACACACACACACACACACACACAAACAGAAAGGCCTGCCCGTTCACTTGCATGCGTTTTCACAAGGGTACACGCATACAGAGATATACACACACAGACACATATTTACAGACACACATACTGTATACACAGAAACACAACGCACACACAAACTCTCAAAGACAGGAGCAACAATGAAAAGAAGGAGGCCTACAATGCAGGTTAAAAGACCCACAATCTCAGACATACCTCCCCCTCCAAAACATACACAGCCCCCCCACCCCCTCCCCCTTATTCTATAGCCAACACGGCCCTGCCATGCTGAATGCTAAGGCTAATAACCAGGCTCCCCTGCTAGTGCGACCTCGTACAGATCACTCACTCCACACAGGACGCTTCCACCACAAACTAAAGCACAAATGAAGGAAATGAAGACAAAAAGCAGCTTTAATACGAGTCTCCGACACGGCTTGGCAGAAATACTGATGGGGAAACTCAGCCGTACCAAGATGGCCACCTTCCGACCCAAGGCAGGGGAGACCAGTGTGGGTCTATAAAAGTTCTGGTTTCTTTTTCAATCGTGCTCAGAGTTAAAGTGAAATCTCAGTCGAGTTCTGTCTTTCACTCGACAATATAAAAAATTATGGCCATCAGAAACAGCTAAACAAAAACTAGGTTTTTCCATAGTTACTTTTTCTCCTTTACATAAAAAAACTATGATTTCATACATTTTTACATGTGCAAAAACTTTCATTTGAAGATGAAATCCAAAATGCGGTAATCCAGTTTGAGGGCCTGGTAATACGATATAAATAACTGAAATAATTCTTCTTCACAATCAACATCATCATAACAGTATGCGGACAAGGCTCCGGCTGTTCTTCATTGGTTCTTCCTTGGCGTGTTCAGCCGCAGAAAAGTGTTAAACATAAGGCTGGCGCGGACACTCGGAGTGCCCCAGAAGCACGCAGGGGAAGTGTGTGTGCTGTTATTGTCCTCAGGAACACAGGCCAGCGCAGGATATGCACACACGGCGGCCTGCAGCGACCCCCCACCCCCACGCCCACAGCTTCCTCCCATTCTGTTCCAGGGGAAGCAGGGCTTGGCCGCCGCTGAATACTCGCAGCCCGCCGCGTTCCCACAAAACACTCTGGGCTCTGTCACGGCCTCCGCTGTGCTGCAGTACTCCCCACCGCCACCGGGGGACTAAAACCAGCTGCCCACCCCTTCACAGCTTAAGTGAAGAGGCTTTCGGTAAAAACACACAGCAGCAGAGTAGCATGGTAAAGTGTTCTTGTTTTTATCTTCTCCGTGTTTTTGTTTGACTACTTTTCCTTTCTCCGCTCCCTGGAAGATTCCCCACAATGAATCAGCCAAACAGCATGTCAATGATTCTCAGAACGAAGTGGGGAGGGTGGGGGGTTTACACAGTTGAGGTGCATGGAGGCTAAACAGGCACTAATGACACCCCACAAGTCAAGCAGAATTTATGAGAACCCCTCTGTGGGGGGCTGATAGGTTCTGAAAAAAATGCAATCCAAGCGTTCAATCCAATCAGGAAGACACATTGGATGTGAATTTGAGCAGAGTTTCCGCATTCTGGCGACTGTAAATTTACCACGTATTCTCCCTGCACACTCGTATAATTCTGCCCCAGTCGATACAGGGGAGCTCAAGCATCCAGAAAGCAGTTCACACATTTGCGCTAAGCCCGTTCGCTTTCTGCCAGCTAACCGCTAACCAGCTTCTCACACACTCCAGGGACCCCTCCGTGTCTTTGTCAGGCGGTGAATCAGTCCCGCTGACACACGGTAAACCTATTTCAGTTTAAACACCGGCCAAGAAAGCAGAGAGTCCCGCTTTCGCTGCCAAGCTGTTACTGAGAGCCCATTAGCATCCGGGCACCTGCTGCTTAGCTCAGCGCGTAAACGATGAGAGACGCCTGAACCCTCATCCTGAGGACCCATCAGGCCCCGGGCTCTTTCCACACGCTTACTCCTCACCTCTTCTCTCCCTAGTCCTCGCCTGACCCCGGAAATCGATCAATGTCCACCATCTTTAAGGGAATTCCAGTCCGTTTAATGCTCCTTCTAGGAGCTAGAAGCCGGAGCTAGGAGGCTCCCGAAGATTTCTTGAGCTGGAAAACGGGAACGCATCTTGGCGGAGGTTTCTCTGAATATTGACATAAATGATTGACCTGTGGATCCACCTCTCCCCATCCACCACACGTCTGCCTCATCTCTAGCTGAAGTGGCTTCCAACTGATGGTTGAAGGATATTCCATTTGCTTAATTCACGTTTTTAGATTCTTCTGTCTTCCCCCCCAACCCCACCCCCCCCCGCAACCAAGGAAAGGAGCAAGGAGGTGAAAAACATGCGACTGTAAAGAGCCCCTGGTGTTTTTTTCAGATGGCACAGTGCATTGTGGGTACATGGTACTCATCACGATTGTGTATGGAATGGAATGAATCTTCCTTTGGCTTGCCTCAATGCTGCATCAGGAATATGATTTTTTTTACATTACTTAATATTCAGTGAGGTAATTCAGGTGAGGGAGCTTGCTCCGTGGTACAGCAGAAGGGCATTGTCAGGGAGTGAAACCTGTAACCTCCGAGGTGAAAAGCCTGTTTCCCTAACGACTATACCAGCAGTGCATACACCCCAGAGTTGTCACATGGCCCTACCCCAGGGGCCGTCACCTCTGGCCCACCGTAATCGTTTCTCCCTCAAATTAGTGTTACTGATTGGCCAGACTGCCTTCGTAAAGGGAGGGTGGAAAAGCAGCAGTTCTCTGCCCTCGAGCACCGGAAGTTTCCGGTCCCTTCCGCCCTCCAAGCAGAGAGGGGGGAGGGGCTAGCTTACCTTGGGCCACTTTGGGTTGAGCAGGCGGGCCTTGATGGCGTCGTCGAGGGCGACCTGGTGCTGGCCCAGTTTGAGGTGGGCGGCAGAGCGGTTGCTGTAGAGGATGCAGTTCTGGGGGTCGGCCTGCAGCGCCTCGCTGTACAGACGCACCGCTGCGTGGAAGTCCCCCCGCTGGCACGCCTCGTTGCTCCGCCGAACCTTCTCCATGAACTCCGCCTTGCTCAGGCCCGGCCCCTCCACCGCCGCCCGCACCGCCCCGCCCAGCGCACGCGGCCCGAAGATCGAAAACTGAGGAGAGAGAGAGAGAGATGGGGAGAGGGGAGGGAGGGAGAGAGAGAGAGAGAGAGAGAGAGGGGGAGAGAGAGGAGGGAGAGAGAGAGAGGGTGAGAGGGGGGAGGGGGGAGGGAGAGAGAGAGAGAGAGGGGGAGAGGGGAGGGAGAGGGAGAGGGGAGGGAGGGAGAGAGAGAGAGAGAGAGAGAGGGGGAGAGAGAGGGAAGGGAGGGAGAGGGGAGGGAGAGGGGGAGAGGGAGTGAGAGAGAGAGTGAGAGGGAATGAGAGCGTGAGAGAGAGAGAGAGACAAACAATTTATACTGTTTTTAAGACGGCATATGTTTGACTTGCATTGCTTACTCGCATACATTTAAAAGGAATGAAACAGCAAGTCATGAGAGGCACAGTTGTAACATGTGTGCCTTATGGGGATATGCAGTTATCTTTCGTTGTTACAATTGTGCCGCACCTCTGTTACAAATGTCACACACATACTTCATAATTGTGACACCGGACAACCTTTACATTTGTTTAAATTGCACATAAACTGGATGTGATCACTTCGAACCAAACTAAACAGACAAACTAAGTGTGCTCCTTGTGGTTAAATTTCACTGCTTTTGATCGCGTTACCTTGGAGTAATTGAGTAAGAAGTTAGAGATAGAAGAAGAAAACTGTTACAAATGAGCCGGTTCTCCCCAAAATGGTGACTGCAATGAATTGGCAACCTGTCCAGGGAGTGTTCCCGCCTCTCATCAAATGCATGCTGGGATAGGTTGAAGGTAAATCGTGAAAGTACTATTTAATTATAATAAATACAGTGATAAGTGTACTTGATAAACCAGAAACTTGAAATGAGAACTAAAAATTCTGACCTAGGATCAGTCTGGTCTTTCAGCTCATGATGCATAAGGTTAACATGTGAGCAGGGTAAACCTGATCCCAGATCAGCCCTCCTCTGTGAGAAGCTTTATTGCTACAGGCTCAGAGCTCAGACAAAGAATCCCAAAAATATCCGTTCTCAGGCAAACCCCTGGGAACAGCAGGAGAGTGTGTGTGTGGGGGGGGGGGGGTAAGAGTAGCCTAGCAGATGCCTGAACCGCCAAAACTGCACATCGGTGGCCGCGGAAACGTGGCCTTTAGCGTAGCGGCAACGTAGGGCGGAGCTAGGTGACAGCTGCTGACTCATGAGTCTGCTCCCAATTTACGCTGAGCTGCCTGGGAGCAGAGGGCTCGGTCCGGAGCCTCCGCGGGAGCAGGAGAGGGGAGGGAGGGAGAGAGGGAGCCAGAGCTCTTGGAAAAGATCTAGTTTCCATCCTCCCTCAGTCCTTTCAAAATGCCACGCCTCTACCCACACACGTATGTGCACTGCACTCTGGGATAGCACAGCAACGGGGTAATTACTTCCAGAGAGGGAGAAAGAAGAGAGAAAGGGAGAGAGTGAGAGACAGAGAGAAAGGGAGAGAGTGAGAGACAGAGAGAAAGGGAGAGAGTGAGAGACAGAGAGAAAGGGAGAGACAGACAAAGAGAAAGAGAGAATAGCGAGCAATAGAGAAAGACGAAAGGCCAAGTGAGAGAAAAAACTAAAGGGAGAAACAGAGACCGAGGGCAAGAGTGGTCGAGATGCACTGAGAGAGAGAGAGGCTGTTTTAGGGACTGCAGGGAACAGCGGTTTTCATCTCCGACTCCAACTGCTCATTACCGGCGGTTACCGAAGGCGGGGCCAGTGGTCACACGGCGGGACGACGCCGTCGCCGGGCACAGGCACAGCGGATCGCCCGGGAACGCCCCCCACACACACCCTCGCGCAACACCACACTAATTGCACCCCTCGGCTGACCGGACCGGGGGACACAGAGTCAAAGAATATGGACCCAGAATCCAGAATCACTCCAGAACCCGGGATTACATTCATAAAGAGTCAGTCTCATTTTTAGCTTGTTTATTTCTCCTTTTTTCAGCTGTATTTAAAAAATGACAGTCAGGTTGAAGTGAGCACTGGAGGCGACATGTCTATGGGCCGCACAATCACGGTGAGAACATGCTAGAACATGAGAACATGCTAATGCTATGCAGAGAGGGTCCGCACTTGAACCCGAAACCTCCCTCGTGAGGCAACATTGCTAAGAACTGTGCCACCGTGCCACCCAAATGGAGAAGTCTATTTTTACACCTCGTCAGCCAGCAGAGGATGGGCTCCCCCTCTACAGCCGAGATCTCTTCCCATTAATTCGGTTTTTTTTTTCTCACCACTGTTTGAGGGTTTTTCTCCCCACTGGGGACTTTTTTTTACCTCAAGTGCTTGCTATCTGGGGGTTCAGGCCTGATGTTTTTTGCGGCTTTTTTTGCGCTGCTGTCACTCAAAGTGTCTTTGTGACAGTCATTGTGTACATAGAGGCTGTACATGCGGCAGGAACAGACACCTTTCACAGCTTTCAATCACAATTATACAATTCTCATATAGTACCGGTCTTTCACTCCCTGAGCCTGTCCCAGGCTGCACACATCATCGCTCCAGCTCCAACCCAAAATGATATTTAAAACCTAAACTTTTTTCAGAATGATAAACAGGTAATGTACACATTTACAACCACTGGAGGCCTAATGTTGCTTCAGTTACTTGAAGTGTATTTTATGGCTTTTGACCACAAACCCCAGAACGACCCCACACACGTCTTCTGTAAAAAGCACTAGAAATGAATTGAATTGAACTGAATATGGTTAAGCTATGGACAAAGGACAACTGATCCTAGATCAGCAGCCCTGCTGTGAGACGCTTCGTGAATACAAACCCTGATATAGCATCAGTTTCGCCTGTTAGCTCAACCTATAATTTGACACGGGAAACCTGACCCAAGATTAACACTCCTTCTCCAAGATCCGTTATGACTACACTCCATCATCTGCTGTCTGGGCACCAATCTAGAATCTATTTGACCATTTAGCTCATAACAGATAAGGTTAGGATAAGGACAGGCGAAATAAGATCCTAAATCAAATCTCCTACACCGAGTCACTTTGATTTATGGGCCAAGACCACAGAAAGTAATATTTGTTTGAATGTAAAAAACAATTTTCATGGAATCCATTTCCACCATGTGTCAAATTATAGGCTCACTACATGCCCTACAAAACACACCAGTTGTCACTACTTTCCTGCAAGCAATTTTCTTGCAGAACACAAAACAAAGAGTACACACTGTAATATACCATAAAAGGTGCTAATCTTAGTGCTGCAGGATGGGTTAGGGTTAGTGAGTGTGTTTCTGTATGTACATTAGCATGGGATAGGGTTAGTGAGTGTGTTTCTGTATGTACGTTAGCATGGGTTAGGGTTAGTGAGTGTGTTTCTGTATGTATGTTAGCATGGGTTAGGGTTAGTGAGTGTGTTTCTGTAAGTACAGTACTGTGTAAAAGTCTTAGGCACATTCTGTATAGATCAGCAGGGATGTTGTTCCAAGTATGTTGGAGAACTTGCCACAGTTCTTCTTCAGACATTGATTGGCTCCTTGCTTCTGATCTCAGACAGCCATGATCAAGTTTTTATGTAAAAAGTAGTTTACAGTAAAATGTAACTTTTAAAAAATTAAATACAAAAATGTCTCTGTAAAATTAAATATTTTGGAAAACTAATATTTGGAATATTTTGTTAGTATATTCTTTTATACTAACACACACAAAAAAATAAACATATATATAACAAAATCTAGGCTGCCTAAGACTTCTGCACAGTACGTCATGTTAGAATGGGTTAGTGAGTGTGTTTCCGTATGTACGTGAGAATGGGTTAGGGTTAGTGTGTAAATTCGTGTCGCCATCAGAACACCCATCTGAGTTCAGAGGAGTGCTAAAATTTAGCATTATTTTCTGGAGTTTGTCTCTGGACACAACTGTAAAAATTGCCTGTGGCCAGAAAAGCTGGGAGGTGTGCATTGGCAGGGTGCTGGGAGAACAGGGCACAGATAACAGGCCGGGGTGTTTACATGGGCCACAGGCTAACACAGAGGCTGTCAGAGGAGAAAAGCACAGTACTGAATGTTATGGACACACATGTCATTCTGAAGAGGCAAATCTGGGAGGGGCTGCGCTTTTGGGCAGGGCCTTCGCACCCTGTTTGGCAGTGGCAACGAGAATAAAACCGCAGAATGTGCACACACACAAACACACACACTCACACACTCACACACACACAAACAAACACACTCACACACACACACACACACAAACACTCACTCACAAACACACTCACACAAACACAAACACACACACAAACACACACACAAACACACACACAAACACACACACACACACACAAACAAACACACTCACACACACACACACTCACACAAACACACTCACACACACTCACACAAACACAAACACACACACAAACACACACACACACACACACAAACACACACACTCACACACTCACACACACACACAAACAAACACACTCACACACACACACAAACACAAACACACACACAAACACACACACAAACACTCACACACACACTCACACACACTCACACACACACAAACACAAACACACACACAAACCTACATTAGGACACCATGGTGCTCTGCATGTCTGGCCCAAAGCTACATATGCCTGCCGTCCCAGGCCCCAGGCAGCAGGGGGGCAGTGGGGGCTGCAGGCCGGGGGGGGCTGGCAGGCTGGAAGTCAGGGCGTTTGATACAACACAGCCACACAAATAAACTTATGAAGAACAACTACAGTTAACTATTATAAGAAATGGCAATGGTATTGTTTTCAGTTAAGCTTGCTATCCATTTATATGTGCAGTAGACAAGGCTGGAAAAAAGTTTTGTTTTGCACCGTTTTGGCTAGGAAGCTGCTCTAAATGCGAATATAGAAGAGAGTTTGCCAACTATGATTTTATCTTTTTCCTTTGATTTGGACAAAATGACTGAGAGTCATATCTGGTTAGGGAAACCTACAGCTATGAGACAATTTGACACAGTTAAAATATATGACTTAAAATAAATAAATGGACCTATCATGAACACTTAAGGTGGTCCAGTACACATCATTAAAAGCTTATTACACAAGCCTTACGCAACTTGTTCAACTCTGTCTACCATGGTTACTGTTGCTAAGTCAGAAAAGCTAGCTAAGTATTTTAAGTGAAACAACAGCAGAAAGACTTCTATGGCAAGATTAGCACAACTCTCACTGACCAAAATGTATAAAACACAGGTGCCCTACAACTGTCAAGACAAATCACACTTGAGGCTGCTGGTAAATATGCAGGTGGTAATTTATTGCTTCAAAGTTTCCTAATAATATGGACTGTTCCATGTAACACCCACTGCTGATAAGGAAAAAGCAAAGCTTTAATTAAATTTCAATTGACTTTAAATGTTGCTTCAGCCTTACAATTATGATAGCATGATCATACAGTCAGCATATGAATTAGCCTGTAACTTGAACGGATTTACCTCACCAGAACTGGTGAGCATGACCAACGACCAAGGTCCAACAATGTGGTTTCTGAGAAAGATCTTGCATCTGTGCCAAGAGTTTAAAATGTGATCAGTGTGGGTGCATTAGTGAAAAAGCTCCCGAACACAGACATTCATTATAAATGTCTGCTTGGTTTCATAGGCTTCTTACAGTGGGAAAAAAGGCTTGTCTGACCCAAGCAACATAAAATTGGCTTGGCAACCATTGAGTAAAAAGCAACAAGCACAGAATGTTGGTTCATTTAGATTTCACGGTCATATTAGACTGTACACTGCCCTCCAAAAATTATTCAGAGATTTCCCAAAAATGTGGTATAAAGTCTATATAACAGGTACTGAGTTACACTTATAATTCTACAATATTGAAAATATTCTACTTTTATAATTACTCAACAGACCATGCCAAAAATCACACTTTTCTCTAATTCTAAACTACGGAAAGTTTCACTGTGGAAACATGACATTGAGGCTTTCATGGTAAGAGTAGTCAGTCCACGTGTCATTTGTATGAGCACTGTAGATCACGCATGATACTGCTGACTTATAATCCATCTACACCTATTTGTACACCCAATCTACTTAATATTGATACAAATGCAATACATTGTTGTTGGTGGCTTTAACCAAACAGAAGAAAAACGTAGTTTTTCTTCATTTTTTGGCAATAAATATGTATTTGGAATGGACTTTTGATATCAGTTTCTCTGGGAATGTGCAATATAACAATCCATTAAAAACAAAAGTAAAAGTGTTTCCTTGTGCTAAGCTGAACAATTCCATCGAAAAGTTTGTTTCTTATGGTGTTCATTATTATGATTATCATTCTTATTTTTTGACCCAGACCATTTTTATGTACAATGAAGGATATTTTGTCTTAGGATTTGTGTTTTTTATGTATTGTATTCTATGTTTTAGCGTTTCCGTGTTTTTGTTACCTCCGTGCACACTGTAGTCACCCTGTCACTTCATTCATTTGTTTCACCTGTTTTACTTTCTGATTGTTTCCCACACCTGACTGCCATTCCCTCTCGTTCCCAGTCTTATTTAAACCCCTCAGTTTGTATGTCTCGTCACCAGATTCGTATGTGTCTTTACCATACCTTCCAGCTGTTGATACCCATAACGACCTGTTTCGCCCCCGACTTCTGTTATGCCGGGGGGAACAGAAGAACCAAAAGCAGGCAGGGGTGCAGAAAAAATGGCAGGTTTAATGCAAAAGCAGGGGCAGACAGAGCGGAGTCAAAAAACAGGCCAAGGTCAAAAACCAGGGGGTCAGTCCCATAAGGCAGAGGTACAAATATCCAAAACAAGCAAAGAAGAGTCCAGGGAAGCAGGCAGGGGTCAAAACCGGAAATCCAGAAAAACAAGGGCAGGGACTCAGGAACAAGGAGGCTAGAACAGGGGGAAGGAATAAAGGGCTCGAGACTCAAGAAACAGGACAAGACGAACTAGCAGCGTACAACTGAAAAGGACAGGTATAAATACACAGGGGAATGAGACAAACTAGGCGGGGCATGGGAGTGAGGGCGGTCTAACAAATAAACATCAGGTGAGACACATGAAAGGGCAATATGACAATAACGAGGGGGAAACGAAAACACGGACTGGTTTCACAAAGACACACATGTAATACAAACGGCTCCGGACTAGAGAGTAGACAATTGCAGAGAATCAAAAGATGCAGAGATACGGAGAGACAGGTGCGAATAATTTGCTGAAACTAAGCAAGTAATCAGTGATAGAATAGGGAGAACAGAATTGAAGAACAGAACAGAATTGAAACTGGAGATGCGTTAGTAAGTTAGTTAAGTGATTTAAATTACAAATACCCAAAACTATTGAATGTTAGTATTACTATTGAACTATTGTTGTTAGTTTGACAAACATATTAGTGTGTTAGTATAATTAGTACTGTACAAATTCTATGTTAGTTGGGATTAGTATATTAGTGCAATGTACAAACATGAAATGGAGAGAAAGCAGGAAGTAAGGAATGCAAGATTGGAAGGTTGAACCCCGGAACTACCGTAAACACCCAAATAGTGGGGCACGCAGACAAGGGAGTGACTGGGCTAGTAAACATTCAGACTCAGACATCACAGGGGAAGACGAGTGCAAAGACTAATGAATATAAATAGAACACCAGACATGAATATGAAAAATAATAAATTACAAGAATAACAATAATAAACAATGATAACTAACAGACAGAACACAGGAACATAAGAACTTCCGCGTTTAGATTCTCCTGTCTGTTTGCTTTTGACCATTTTTGTATACCGACTTTTGTTTCTGGATTCTGTTTTTTTTCTGCTTAGCCCGCTTATGAATGACCCTTCACCTGTGACCATGATTACGTTTTGGATTATCCCCGTTACACCAGTTTAATGGAATTCTGACCCATTGCCCAGACTTTTTATCAGTTTGCGGGCTATTGAACCTTGCCTGTTTGACCTGCAACTTTATAATAAATATGTATTATAAATACTACACCTTGGTCTCGCATCTGGGTCACCTGTTCTGCATGCCTGTAATATTTATAGAATTTTGTGAACACCTGCTAGATTTACAGTATCATAAATGGGGGCATTAAGGAGTTTTCTGGTTAAAATCAAGAAACAATGCATTCAAATAATTCCAAAGCAGCTTTACATAGAGGCTGTAGGAACAGACACCTTTTATTGTTTTCATTCACAATTACAAACATTTTTTATAAAGTCCTCTATTCTTTGAGCAGCTGTCCCAGGTTGCACACATCATAGCTCCAGCTCCAACCCAAGATAATATTTAAAACTTTTTTTCGAAGAATAAACAGGTAATGTACACATTTACAACCTCTGGAGGCCTAATGTTGCTGCAGTTACTTGAAGTGTATTTTATTGCTTTTGACCACAAACCGCAGAATGACCCCACACATGTCACTGTAAATCTGGCTGGACATCAGAAGCCTCTGGAAATATCTGAAATATTCTTCACCACAGACAAAAACATCTGGGCCAACTGAAGTCGCATCCAAAAACTGACCTAATATAACAACACGAATTACACAACCAGTGGCTTACCACAAAGATAAGTACAAAAAATATGATGTTTTCATTCCCTGCTTCATTTTATGCACAGAAACTGGACTTTTATTAAACAAGTTGAACAAAAATGAGCTACAAACAAATGACTAATTATCTCACCCATTTTTGATTAATCTATTTCATATATATTACCTGAGCATGTTTGGTGTATTGGAATTGAAATACTCTGATAAAGTGCAAAGCCTGCCTTCTGGTCCTCTTGGTTGGCTCAGTTCCACCAGGCAAGATCAATCAAGCACAGAAAAGTACTTGATTATAGTGCCAGTGATTTACACACCTGTTTAATTTTTAGAGAAGCTGCCAGATACTCCTTGCCCAGATGGTAGTGCTCTGAACCTGCCAATGCTAGTGGAGAATATTTACAGGGAGACCTGTAGCTGTGTTGCTTAAGTCTTGGACCACGCTCACCGGAATGTCCTGAAAAAATTGAGGAAGTGCCAGATAGTGTGGAAAATCTGCTGCCTCCATTTTCTTTTGTATCATCCTCACAGCCACAAGCAGCCCAGTCAGAGACTGCAGTGGTATTTCTAGAAGTTTCTTTCAGTTTCAACACTCACAGAAATAAAGGCTGCTACAGGCGCATACATCACACTTTGACCTTTGACTGCAAATGAAACCATCGAAATCACATAAATTACCGCAGTTATCAAGTTCAAATTAGTTCACATACACCTCACAACATTTATTTTAATTTATGTCTAATTTAAGCACAACTTCTACTCGGTTGTTAACTAATATGTAATGGTTATTAACTATAATACTGCAGTGCTTGTAATTTAATTTCCTATCAATACAAGTAGGGGGAAATAACATGAATCTAAAGTTATCTATGAATCCTTAACCCTGGTGAAAATTGGGACTTGTGCATGTGTGTGTTGACACGCATTTTACTCATTGCTTTTTGAATAAAATACAACAGTTTTAAACAATGGATTATTTGTACATCGTTTCAATTATATTTAATGAGATAATACTGTATTTAACATGGAATCAGATCACAGGCATTGTCCATGAGGCAAACTGCCATGCCGGAGTACCAGGAACGCACACTAAACTGGTGTTCAGCTCATTGTGATGAGAGCACAACATCAGGGGTTTGGGCAGCATAGCAGCCCTGCAGCTGTTGAGTCCGTGGCTCACCCTCTCTATCTCGCTGCTACTGCCCGCCTCTGCTCTCGCACTGCATTGTGGGAGCCAGCCAGCTCACTTCAAACAGCTGGCTGGGACGCTAATTCAAACATCATGTTGCCTGGGCTGATACTAGCTTTCGCACTGGGCTAGGGGTGAGCGTAATCCAATCAGCTGCTGAGAAGGCCCACAGTCTGATCTGATTCAGTCTCCTCAAAATCTCTCCCTGCCCTCTCTCTCTCTCCCTCTCCCTCTCTGTCACACACACACACACGCACTCACACACTCACACAAAGTGGACAGAAGACTGTTTTTGCAGGAAACAGGGGGACAGTTTCTCCTCCCCCCCCCCTTTCCTCCTCCACCCGCCTCCTTAGATCCCCCCCCCACTTCCAGCAGGTCAGGAGGTTGAACCACATTCCTGGGAAAATGAAAACGAGGCTCCTGGCATGGGCACCATAGCAAAAACAGGCAGCGGATAATCCAGCGGGCTCCCCCCTGAAAGAAGCGCACGCTTCAGGGGGCATCGGCTGCCCTCCCCCCCCTCCACATCTGGGTATCTAATGCCGATAAAACAGGCGCTCATATCGCATTCCACCGGAACTTTCTACTCCATTGCCATAAATTCCAGCCTTTCCCAGTCAAATTTCCCATATTATTCAGGAGTCAAAGCAAGTCAACAGCGTCTGTGCGTGGGTTGTTGGGGGCAGCGCTCCTCAAAGTTCTGGGAACTGAGTCTACCCCGAATTTGGACCGGCATCCTTGACCCCAGTCCCGGGCAGCCTCTGTTATTGAAAAGAGTTTCCCACAGTAATCCCGTTCGGCATCGCATTACTGGGGTGACCGCAGTGTGTCGAGTCTGGTTGCTAAGGCACAGCGCTGAAAATGTGCAGGTGCCCCCGAAACAAGATTGAGAAGCCCAAGCCCGCCGGGGCACGGGGTTCACTGTGTGTGCAGCACCACATATACTGGAAGTAGCAGCTCAGGGGCGAGAGTCCTGAAGTCTCGACGGTGCCAGGCTGGCACTCATGGGCCACTATCACGGACCCTGCGTTTGTCACCCGTCCGGATGGTTCCCAGGCAGTTGCCATCCCCTGGTATTGCCTATGCCGAGAGCCAGCCCTGGGGTGATGTGTCAGAGATGTCACTTAAACGGCTTGTGGCTGACAAGAGAATTGGTACAGAAGTCGCTAGATCACATGCAATATATCTTTTTGGTCCCTTTACCTCAAGATAGGTACTTATCACATAAAACAAAACAAAAAAATGGACTACCTTCATGGACTACCATACATGACCCATATTTCTCAAATGAAAGCACAAATGCGAACTGCATCCAAGTTCCCACATTCACAGAAGAAGCTGATAAGCATAGATTTTCAACTTCCAAGTAATGGAAACCATAACTATTTATATAAAGAATATTTAAACTTGCTTGCTTAATTATTAAGCAGATAGCAGATAGCTACTGTACCAAATCTCTTTACAGATTTTTGTGCACATTTGGCCAGTAAAAACAATACATTAACATAAATAATAAATAAGAGTTTCAGATGACTATGGTTGGAGTACTTCTTGAGAATTATATAAACTGCAGCTTCAGCAGCTTAACAACACGCGAATGCATATTGCATCATCACATGGCGCACGCATATTGCATCATCACATGGCGCACGCATGTTGCATCATCACATGGCGCGTGCATATTGCCTCATCATGTGGTGCATGCATCATCATATCGGGCCATAGTACAGGCCATAATCTCAGCTTTTAGCAGGGCCAGGGAGGAAGGTGTCCCTCCGGCAGGGTAACCCCAGCACCTCCTTGGCAGGGCAGCCGCACTGTCCAGTGAAAAAAAGACTTCCTGTTTTCCTGCAACGCTTTGCCCGTGAGTGTCTCTGTAAACGTGTTACACAAATAACAAGCAAATGACTTGAGCTGCATTTACTGTTTAAATTCAATAAGTAGCGAAGATTTAAAATGTTTTAAGTTAAATTCGATTTACTGTGCTATACTGTCTTTAGCTGAAGTGTGCAATTAAAGTATGCATAAAATACATAAAATAAATTAAAATGTGATCAAAAATAATAATAATAATTCTAGAGAATGGAATTGCCTGATGTAGTGCATGACTTGGATAACTTGCTAAAAGTCCAAAATTAGCCATCCAGTATATGGGATAATAAACATGTTACTTTGCGTTTGGTGGTAGAGGTATAGCACTGGAGTAGTTTCAGCCTGTGGCACGGGAGGTCTCCCAGCAGCAGCCCAGGGGAACAGCCCAACTCTCTCTCCTCAACCTGTCTCTCTGTCTCTGTCTCTATCTCTCTCTCTCTCTCTCTCTCCTCAACCTCTCTCTCTCTCACTCTCTCTCTCTCTCTGTCTCTCTCTCTATCACTCTCTCCAAAACCTCCTCTGATCTGCGCCTCTCTCAGGCAGCTTGCTTTGGGTCATAAGATGTCATGTTTTTTAAAACATAGATGACCATTTTAAACGAGTGTGGACGATTATGAACTGCAAAACTGCCATAATATTCTGTGGAGATTATTTTTCCAGATACCTGAATTGAACTTCAATTTGTTTTCTAAACTGATTAAACTCAACCCCCCTGCCCCCCCCCCCCCCCCCCCCATCCCCCCCAACTCCATTGGTGAGTGGTAACGTAGCCATGGGGGTCTTAGCGTGTTAATAAGCTTTCCCTTTCTAAATCCTGTGAAACATGTGGCCGTTTCAGCCAACCACTGCAGGTGCCTGGTTGTAATGTTCAGCAGACAACTGCTCAACACAGCCAGGTCCAGTGGTTATGACAACATATCTATCTGTCTGAGACAAACAACTGCTGTTTTACAGCTGAGAGAGGACCACACACCATGGAGCAAGACAACCTCTTCTTCATAGCACACTGCCAATGCTCATCAGTGTTTAAATAAATCAAACTGGTGGTGAAATTTTCATAATAAAACACGCCTAACATGTCAATACAATGGGAATAACTGCCTCATTAAATTCTAAATTCACCTTCAATAAGACATGCAAGAGTTTGCTGTGAAACTTCGGTTTGCTCTTGGTAGCACACAAGCTAAGCGTTCAGCCAAGAGTGACTTGATAGATTATAATGGGGAATTCTGCAGCTTTCCGTCATAAGACTAAAAGCTGGTGTGCTGGTAAGGGTTTTTGCTTTCCTCAACAATGTGAGGAGGGCATTGATGCTGGGCGCCAGTCACAGAAATGCCTGCAAATTCAAGAAATCCAGCAAGCCATCACAGACTCATGCTTTCAAAATATGCACAAGCATTGCATTCCTACTGAGTAATATAACTGAGAAAATGCACTTACGGCTTCATTTTATATTTTTTTTGTAATATAGAAGGGGGTGCTGATACTGCAATATAGTGAACAGTACTTTGCTTAAATAATTAACATTAAGCACAAAACATTGTTGACAAAGTCATACACCTCTGCTGCAATCAGCTGGTCCAAATGACAACAGAACAAAGAGTGTATGCAATGGAATGGGCCTCAAACTTGTTGCATAAAATAAATAATGCAATGCAACATTAATTTAATAGTACAATGACACATCCAGATGTCACGTTACTGAGTTTTGAATAGTATTATAAAGATGCAATGTAGGCAATATCATGGTAATAACTTATATATATAGTCTATATAGTTTATCGTGTTTGTACAAGAGACGGAAACAAAACTACTTCCCAGAAGCATCAACGGCAGTCGCTGAAATTGCAAAAGCACTGATATGCGAAATGCATATGTAAAACATCACTGGAATACATCTGAAGAGAGATCAGCTCTACTGTGCAAATTCCCCTTGTACCCACAGCTGTAGATTTTCACCGAGGATTAAGATTTGACAGATACGCCCTCTGCGCTGAACGTCTGATTGTCATGCGCTATTGCGTTGCAAACGAGTCCTCGAGAATTACGCACATTGAGCGTGGAGCGTTTGGTTAAAAAAAAGAAAAAAAAGGAAAAAAATGATGAAAAGTACTTGGCCAGATCTCTTCCTAACAGGCAAATGAAAGCTATTTTGCACTAACAGATCTCTTTCATTTTTAGTGTATCGTGGTAAGTTTGCTTCATAATTATAGGCCTTCTTTGGTAAAAACGTTTCTTGCAAACAATGACAAATAATGCCCCGAAATGAAATTATCATTCTGATCTCGGTTTGATTTCATAGCGTGTCCTCTTCCGAAAAAAAACAAAAAAACACAATAGCAAAGAAATATGACACACACAACTACCCCTCAACTGCATTGACACCGTTACAGATTAACATGGTTCCAAATCACGCATTACCAGAATATGCTATAACAGCAGCCAGCTATTGTTGATGATGATCTAAAATATGAAAATACAAAAAAATGAAACTAATATGCACGCATGAAACCCGGATTTGAAGCCGTTACTGTACGGTCACCCTCCACAAGGCAGACACGAAGAACTAAAGACAACTCGGCAGCAAACCTTCCGAGTTCAGCCGTAACAATTCTTTTAAAATGTCGAACCTCGCAGGCTCAAGTTTCGTCCGGGATCAGTTACCTTTTCTCTTCTCGTTGCTTGTTTCTCCATCCTGTCCTGCTACTTCAGTATCCAGCAACTGCAACAAGCAACTTTCATCCCATGATACTTTCTACGGCGATACGAAATCGAACCTATTGCCTCTTCAAATATTCTCAGTCTTTATTTATGATGTAGCGTTAGGTGATTGAAAAAGAAGTGCTCACAGTTTCGTCCAAGAACGTTTTTTTAGCGTCCAAGAGAAACTTCTCAGAAAAAGTTCGCCATGTTGTCAGATGCCTTTTTCTTTTTTTCCCCCCGTTTTTTTCTATTGCTGAAGCGGATTTTCTCTCCCGGCGGAGGTTGGCCTGAATTGTATGGCCGCAACAGGCCAGGTTTCAACCGCGCTCAATGACATCAGAGGCTATACCTACAAGTAATCGCGTTTATTGGCGCACCTCTGTCAAAACTGGAACTTGCACATTTGTGTAGTTTTTTTTAGTAAAAAAAAAAAAATTGTAAGTATAAAAAGGAGCTACAGTTCGCAAGTAATCGTTATAAAACAATTACATTTTATTACATCCATATTTCAATATACCAACTCTCTGAAAAACAAAACATTCCAAGAAACATCGGCATCATGGTTTTAGGGCGATGCGTTTCTGGGCTGCATTCAGACCTTTTCCCTTAATTATCTAATTAGCCCGATTATGCACGTGATTTGATGCACAGAATATGTATATCGAGCCATGTCATTGAGATGCTATAGTACTTTCATATTTTCACATTAAACCGGGTTGGTGAGGTCTACGGGTGTCTTATTTAAGTTGTATAAATGCCCAAGCGTCTTTAATATCAGGGTGCAATAGATGAAGGGCATCATTTTGAGCCACTCAATCTTGCGACAGTGGTATTTGTGGATATAGTGAGTCTATATTAAACCGAGAATGTGTTTTCACAATCAAAGCGCTTCTAATTTTAGAAATGCTAAGGGGACAAAGCAATGGAGTCTCTGTCACGTCTCATTCTCTTAATATACACCTTTCAGATCTAAGTGTAATGCGACACAGAGTAAAACGTGGGGCAGAAGACCCCTTTTCATTAAGCATATCAGTTCTCCTTTACCAAACTTGGTATGTGGTGGTTAAACAGTTGCATTCACGCATTCAGACGTATCCTAAAATTCACTATTCTCATTCCAGGCAGCTCCTATAAATTGCAGTGCCTATACTTAACCACTAGAGGGCACAAGGGACTTAAAAAAGCGCAATACTTCAGGTGGAGGGGGGAAATTCATGTTCAAAAAGTAAAACTCCTCCCCAGTATGTTGTTTCAGGCGCCTGGATTTGCTAATTGGCACCATTGTTAAGCTAAAACTTTATTAAATCAGATGGCGGAGTTCATGGGTGGAAGAAACACACATAGTAGGACTTTTACCTCAAGACTTTCCACCGGTAGGTACAAGGCTAAAAAAAGTGCCAGTACCTAACCACTAGATTAGAGATGGGGGATGAGAGCCATTACGTTTATAGTTTTCATGCAAACATCTGTCCTTCATGACTTAAGTAGCCCTTAACATTTACAGCATCTGGTGTTTTTAGCTATATTCCTATGAGCACGAATGACAACCAAAGACATTTTACTGTGATCTAATCTACACACTGACCCTCCAGGGCCGGAATTGCCCACCCTCATGTGGGACGGTACAAGGCACAACAATGGCAGTACTGCTACTTAACCACTAGGTAGTACAGGGCACTAAAAGAGACCACTACCTATATTTAACCACTAGATGGTACAGGGCGCTAAAAATGGGATTCGCTCAACCGGTCAGTCCCAGAGACTAGCGCACATATGCAGTAAATGTAGATATTTTAATAATAACATGTCACATGCTTTTATAAAGGAGGATTAGTTTGTTTGCTGGATAAGTGCACTTAAAACCCGAAGCCCTCATGAGCCTGAAACATGGGCCGAGGGAAAAAAGAGCTGTTCTGGGTTTTACTCACAATCATCCAGCCAATTCGAAACCCTGCTCTGTGAAATACCCCCCCATCAATGCTAGTGGACAGCTCATTGGCTGTAGTGTACAGAGGTCAAGTAGCCAGCACCTGCAAACCAGCCACAGAACTCCTAACCCATCTGAAAGCAAACAGAAAGCATAACAGAACAACAACTTATTTCTTGTATATTTATTTTATTTTTTAACAGTTGAAAGGGGGTTTTAGCCCCTTTAGAGATGCAAGACTGGCTTTAACTCATACGCCGTCGACAAGCAGCTCAACCCAGGCGTCGAGAGGGTCTGAAGAGCACACACAAGCTGCAGCGTTGGTTAAAGAAGTGGATTCGTATAAATATATCATGACATTCTGCGTTATGAAAAATATATATATTCGAAAATGACAAAATTCCCATCAAAGACGATCACCTTTTTATTAAAGTAGAAACAGTCCACAATGTGCTTGGAGTTACTGACTTAGGTGCGCTATACTCCTGGGGACCCGCAGTAGAGTTGGGCAACAGTCCATTTTGTTTTAGTCAGTTCAGAAACGCGTTTCAAATAAATGCTTCAAATAGAGCACTACGGGTGCTATTATTTTCAAGTGGTGAAACGCATTTTAAATGTATTTTTTTAACTGAATTAAGTAAAATGGGACTGCTCCCCACCCCTGACTCATGGGTCAGCCCAGGTTAACCAGCGTTCTGTGCAGAAAGAGGAAAAGACAAAAGAACCGTTTTCATGTTGTTGTGCCGAGATAAGTGCAGTTTACAGAGTAAATACAGAAGCTATTTACAATAAAACAATTCTACTTTCCACATTTATATTACAGGTATGCTGAGAGTTACGAGACATGGTTTTGAACAATATCATATATTTCCATGTTCAGTACACATACTCCACATTCTAAGAAGAGGAGAGGAAAAAGTGATCCATACAATACGACAGAATAATCGCTATCCTCCATATTCATAATTTACTGGTTGCTAAAACGGGTTTCACATAGAGGCAGTTAAAAGGAGCCGTGTGTTTACGGAGGGAAACGGGAGGTTTCAACTTTAAAGTGTGCTGTGCAGTGTGTTTGTCAGCGGTTTGGCCTCGCCATGGGAGACCTGGCTTGAGTTTCCCTGCGGGCGAGTCTCACAGGCCCACCTCTGCTTTCTGCTCAGGGAGGGCGTGGACGTGTCCTAAAACACAACCACACGCTCACCGTTCCTGTAGACATTACAGATAAATAAAAAATAACAAAAACAAACACAACGTTTTAGTTTTGGCTGTGGCTGGAAGCCTGCAGCCAAAAGGAAGATAGTGTCTCTCGCCGGCTGGCTACTGACCGCAGTGATGCTACTTGCCACTAGAGGTCGCAGTTCTTGGACGGTAGCAGTTTGCATCGTGTTTTCATGTCAGTTGCATATTTTTCTTTTCTCACATCAATATTTTTTGTAGCATATTCTGTACATTTTATCTACTGAAGGTGGCCAGCAGTCAGCTGACAGAAGCATAGCGGAACTTTGTGGAACACACTGGGGGAAGGCGCTCAGAGCGGAGGGATGTAGGGTTTGAGCGGGTTTAAGATGGGCGTCGGGCTCAGAGAAATAATCGGCGTACGTTTCGGTCATCCTTCACCAAGAAATCTTTTCAGCTTTTTTTGGTTTGCTTTTGAGGGTCTTTTTGAGCTTTATCGGACAGTACAGTGTAGAGAGACGGGACAAAGGTTGCGCATCCAGATCTGAACCACCGAAGTTGTGGCTCGCAGTGAGAATGTGCTCTAAAGGCTCAACAGACTACACCGCTGAGACACACCGGGACCTCCATTTTGAGTTGTAAAAACGCATTTGGTTGAGGCCCCATGGCTGTGTGGTCGTATCTGGTCAAAACAGTGCCAGAGGTGGCTGTGGTCGATAGCTCCATAGGGCTGAGTACAATCTGCTCTCTAGGGGCCCCCTGCTGCCCGACCAGGGGCCCGTGGACTGCAGGCCCAGCTTCCTCTAAAGCAACGCTGTGGTGTGCTCTGGTGTGAGGAGAGACAGGCCGGTAACATGGATGTCCACTCTGCTGAAACAGCAGCGGGGATCACGCATGAGCAGTTGCAAATCGTCGGGACATTATTACAAATTAGACTGGGAACTGGGTATACCTGGCCCCAAGCTGGGTGCCAACATTCATTTAAATCTTTCTTTAATCGTTTAATTAGCTGTGGAAATCATCTCAGTTAATCATTCAATTAGCATCAATCAGGTGCATGGGAAGGAGGAAGAATGTGTGTGGATTATAGCTCAGCTATGACTTCAGTTCAGTGCTTAAGGGCTGAAACCATGTGGGGAGGCCTGGAGCAGAACTGCTGTGGTTCTACAGTCCAGACAGCCACGTGCTCGATTATTTCTCTGGACCCAATGTGTACATGTACACACACAAACAAACACACACACACACACACACACACACACGCATGCACGCACGCACACTCACGCACGCACACACACTGGCAGGATTATTGGCAGCACCACTCCGTTTCCTATTGTGCGTCTATGTGTTTGTTTGTATGTATTTGTGTCTGTGTGTTTGTGAAGGAGTGTGTGTGCGTGTTTTTGTTTTGTGTGGATGTGTGTGTTTTGTGTGGGTGTGTGTGTGCTGTTGTTTTGTGTGGATGTTTCTGTTTTGTGTGGGTGTGTGTGTGCTGTTGTTTTGTGTGGATGTGTGTGTCTGTTTTGTGTGGATGTGTTTTTGTTTTGTGTGGGTATGTGTGAGTTTTTGTTTTATCTGTGTGTGTGTGTGTGTGTGTGAGTGTGTGTGTGTGAGTGTGGCTGTGCACCTGTGTGTATATGAGTGTGTGTGTGTGTGAGTGTATGTGTGTGAGTGTGTGTGTGTGTGTGTGTGTGTGTGTGTGTGTGTGTGAGTGTGTGTGAGTGTGAGTGTGTGTGAGTGTGTGTGTGTGTGTATGTGTGTGTGTGAGTGTATGTGTGTGTGTGTGTGTGTGTGAGTGTGAGTGTGTGTGTGTGTGTGTGTGTGTGTGTGTGTGAGAGTGTGTGTGCGTGTGAGTGTGTGTGAGTGTGTGTGTGTGTGTGTGAGTGTGTGTGAGTGTGTGTGTGTGTGTGTGTGTGTGTGTGTGTGAGTGTGTGTGTGAATGTGTGGCTGCGCACCTGTGTGTATGTGAGGCAGGGGAGGGGCAAGCGTTGGGGAGGGGGAGGGGCAGGTTTGAGGAGGGGCAGGGTTGGGGAGGTGGTTGGGGAGGGGCTCAGAAGGTCTGGTCGTCGTTGCAGGACTCGGTCCAGTGGCCGAACGCCTCGCAGATGTCGCAGTACGGCCGCTCGTCACCACGGCTACCGTGGTAGGCGGTGTGGGGCGGCGAATCGGGCGACTGGGTCTGAGTGGGGCAGTCCTCCGTGTCATGGAGGTCGAAGCAGTCGCAGATGTCACAGAAGAGCCGGGGAGTGGGCTTCTTCTTGGACAGACTGACGGACAGAAAGACAGGTACAGACGAGGGGAGATCAGTAGTCAGATACACACCACTACCTAACAGTCAGAGTACATGAGAACAAGAGGCCATTTAGCCCATCTAGAACATAAGAACAGAGGAATACATAAACAGTCCATTTAGCCAAGCTAGACAGAATACTTAAAGGAATAGATTAGCTCATGAGAGTGCAATACCTCAATGTACCTCTTGTCTCTTGCTGGATAATACGTGGAAATAATAAAATGTGTAAAATATATGTACAAACATATGTATAAACATTTCCCTCTCTACATGCACCTGGTGGTCGAGCTGCACGTTCACGCCTGTTTTCCGTTCTGGTTCCTCAGTGGTGGAATGACTTGCCTACCACTGTCAGAACAGCAGAATCCCTCCCCCTATTTCGACGCAGACTCAAAACCCACCTTTTTAAACTCTACCTTAGTCTTCCCTCCTGATTTCCCCTGCCCCTCCTTTCTGATATCCCTATCCTTGTCTAACCCCCCCGCCCCCCCCCCAAAAAAAAACAAACAAAAAAAACAAACATTTTTTTTGCACTTATGATGACGACTATGTTTAGAACAGCATTTCATGTGTATTTTGCTAGTTCTGGATGTGATGCTTTGACTTATGGTAGAACCTATGCACTTGTAAGTCGCTTTGGATTAAAAGCGTCTGCCAAATGACAAAAATGTAAAAATGTAAATGGGGAATGCATATATAATATATTTACCCATGTTCCTACAAAGGCACTGTAATCAGAACTGGGACAGAACCAGGCTGGTAGGGGCAGGAGAGTGGTGAACGGCTGGAGGTTTTGGGAGGGGGCGGACAGTAGGACCCACCTGCCGTGGTTGTCCAGCTCTCCGTCAGCGTTCCCGTTGAAGGACGCCTCCGCCAGCTTCTTCAGCTTGCTCTTCAGCTCCTGGTTCTTCCTCTGGAGGTCCACGATGACCGAGTTCAGGAAGTCAATCTGAGTGGAGGGAGACCAGGAGGACATGTCAGTTTCCTTGTACACCAAAACCTACAGTGCAGTCCGTATGTACTTGGACAGTTGGTACAATTTCTGTTCTTTTAGTCCGGAAAATTGTGTAGCATCCATATCGGGTGTAGGAATCGCATCCATTTTTAGAAATAGCCCCCCTCCTCAATTTTAGGGGACCAAAAGTAATTGGAAGGTTGGCTTCTCAGCTGCTTCTGAATAATCTAGGGTATTCAATCACGTCCTTAGTGCAGGTATAAGAAAGCTTTCAGTATAAGGATTTGGTTGCCTTTGGAGTCTGTTATTGACAGTCATTATGAGGCTGAGAAATAAGAAAACACAGTATATCCTAAGATGCAAATATTGCAATAATTTGTAAATTAGTAAATGATTATGTATATATGAAGTGTACACTGAAGAACACTTGGTGTTCTCCCTGTTCAAGCGGTGCTATCATATTTAAGCTTTTAAAAAATTTTTCTCATGTATTTAAAAAAAGTAAAGCTCAGAGACTATTATCTCAGTACATTAATTCTTCCTCTAATAGAGAGGTCTTCTTTCAGTGTAGGCTTCTGGCCACAGACGGCCATCTTGTCTGAGGTCTCTATCTCATTAACAAACAGCAGTGAAAAGCACGGTGTAGCTTCTGACCTGGCCCTCCGCAAACTCCTTCTCCTCCCGGAGCTGGTCCAGGGCCGTGTCACCTGAGGAGGCACACACACGCACAGAGACAGACACACATATTCACACACACATGCGGAGACACAAACACATAGAGACACACACACAGATACACACACACAGACACACACACACACGCGGAGACACAAACACATAGAGACACACACACACACACACACACACACACACAGACACACAGATACACACACACACACACACACACACACAGACACACACACACAGACACACACACGCACGCACACACACACACACACACAGACACACACACACACACGCAGAGACACAAACACATAGAGACACACACACACAGATACACACACACACACACACACAGACACACACACACACGCGGAGACACAAACACATAGAGACACACACACACAGATACACACACAGACACACACACGCACGCACACACACACACACACACAGACACACACACACACACGCAGAGACACAAACACATAGAGACACACACACACAGATACACACACACACACACACACAGACACACACACACGCGGAGACACAAACACATAGAGACACACACACACAGATACACACACAGACACACACACACACGCGGAGACACAAACACATAGAGACACACACACACAGATACACACACACACACACACACAGACACACACACACACGCGGAGACACAAACACATAGAGACACACACACACAGATACACACACACACACACACACACACACACAGACACACACACATTAGACTTGGTCACCCAGGCCACAGGCTGAGGAAGAAAGCTCATTTGTCTTGTAAAGATAAAGACTAATGTCAAAGTAGGAGTCTTTGAGAGGTAGATGAGTAGACTCCATGACTGCTAAATGCAATTAGATTCACTGAATATGATTTTGGAGATGAGCACCTAAAATCACGAACAAGAATTTGTTTGGTATATTCATATGCAATACTTGAATCAATCATTGATATAATGGTGATAATTGCTGAACATGGGTAAGGAAGCCTCCGCTTTTGTAATTCTTAGAAGAAATCAGCAGACATGTAAAAAATGATCTTGAGCACAGCTGATCACTGCAACATTAAGAGCAGTTGTCCCCATTTAACGCTGTAGTACTTCACTTCTCCACTAAAGAGACAAAACCATGTATAGAAGCTGAAATATGAAGGCCAGAATAATGCAGTGTAGACAACTCAAATCATTTGTTATAATTCAAATGGGTGTATTCTGAATCCATTTGCAAAGTTATGAAGATTAGAGAACTGAACAACCTCCATTCCCACAGTGTTCCTCTCTCTGAGGTTCTGCCGGTTGTTCCTGCTGTATTGGCAGTTGTTCCTGCAGTATTGGCGGTTGTTCCTGCAGTATTGGCGGTTGTTCCCGCTGTATTGACGGTTGTTCCCGCTGTATTGACGGTTGTTCCCGCTGTATTGGTGGTTGTTCCCGCTGTATTGGCGGTTGTTCTCTCTGATTCGGGAGGGCGGTGGGTTTACCTGTGGAGGTGTCGTCCCGGCCGGTGAGCCGCTGCTCCAGGCTGCGCACGCGGGCCTGCAGCTGGGCCTTGTCCGTCTCCAGGGTCAGCACGGCCGCCTGCAGCGTCTTCGCCATGGTGCTCTCCCCCCGCAGCACCGCGATCTGCACAGCATGAGGGACACATCCCCCAGGGTCAGGGAACTGCCCCATCCCCACAGCAAACTGCCCCGTCTACACAGCAAACTGCCCCGTCCCCACAGCAAACTGCCCCATCTACACAGCAAACTGTCCCATCCCCACAGCAAACTGCCCCATCCCCACAGCAAACTGCCCCCAACCCCACAGCAAACTTCCCCATCTACACAGCAAACTGCCCCATCCCCACAGCAAACTGCCCCATCTACACAGCAAACTGCCCCATCCCCACAGCAAACTGCCCCATCCCCACAGCAAACTGCCCCATCTACACAGCAAACTGCCCCATCCCCACAGCAAACTGCCCCGTCCCCACAGCAAACTGCCCCATCCCCACAGTCAGCAAACTGTCTGAGTCTGGCGTTAAGGTACCACTAGGCGTTAAACTTGTGCCTAGAGCGGCCATTTTGTGACTCCGCTGCACACTTGTGGCCATACATGTTTTCAGCTGCATGCCAGAATTAAGACATTTGGATGTGAGTGAAGTAGGGATGAAATTGGGAATTTCTGGTCCTAAGTAGTCATTTTAGATCTTAAAGCACCCTGCTTTCCATTCTCTAATGAATTAAGTATCTTCAGTCTTTCTTTGAAAGGGTTCTATGGAAAGCACAACTGAAGGTTTATTTACAAAGTAGACCCACAATGCTAACCACTAGACTTTCCTCTGCTGCAGACCCCCTGAGAATGAATGGTTACCTCGTTCCTCAGGGTCTCCAGCTCTTTGTCCTTCTCCAGGATCAAGGCACTGGTGTTCTGCAAAGATTGCTGGAGGTCAGCCTTCTCTCCCTCTCGCTCAGCCTCTGAACTGCTCTCTCTGTGGGGAAAACACACTGCTTTAGGAAGATACTTTAGGAAAACACACTGCTTTAGAGCGCACTGAGGGAAACACACTGTTTTAGAGCACACTGAAGAAACACACTGCTTTAGAGCGCACTGGAGAAACACACTGCTTTAGAGCGCACTGGAGAAACACACTGCTTTAGAGCGCACTGAGGGAAACACACTGCTTTAGAGCACACTGAAGAAACACACTGCTTTAGAGCGCACTGGAGAAACACACTGCTTTAGAGCGCACTGAGGGAAACACACTGCTTTAGAGCACACTGAAGGAAACACACTGCGATGCAAGAGATTGATGCACTGATCTCCTTACCTTCTCTTCACGTCCGGCAATGCGCTGTTCAGCACCAAACGGTCCTCCCCACCCTGAAAGAGCCACCAACACAGGCCTTTTACACTTACATACATTTAAAAAAGCTAAATAATTACATACAGCCAAATAAATCAAGAAATCTGCAAAGGCCTATAGAGTTCCGAGTTTTTTAAATGAATGTTTTCATGTTGTATGCTTGACGTTTGGACAGAAAAGCCAGAGGGCCCTGAAGGTTAGTGACATACAGGCGCAGAGGAAAGCGAGGCTGATGCTAACGCTAGCAGTGGGCACAGCCTGTGGGGCCGTGGTTGGGTGACTCAGTACCTTGTGCTGGCCGCCGTGGCTCAGCTCATTGGCCAGCTTTCCGTTCTCCTCTTGAAGGGCAGCCAGGCTCAGAGACTTCTGGGTAGCAGCCAGCTTCAGTTCCTCGCTGCAGAGGTTGACAGGGGGGAAACAGCCGCCAGCGGATCATGAACACGCGTGGAACTCGCAGGCGCACACACGCACGCGAAAAAGGCCGGGAGCATGTCGCCACAGCAACACCATAGAAGTGGGGAATGAAAGAAGGTGGGGCCTATGGATGAATTACTAAAAACTATCACCATTATCTCATAAACTCAAGGAATCGTTTGTGGTGCAAACATGCTATAAAATGGGCTTTGAAATCCCTGAAATTAACCCCCCCCATCGGTCCCCGGCCTCTTGGGAGAAAACAATGCCTCTCCAAACGAGGAAACGCCGTCTCCTGTGAGGTCATGCAAGGTGTGCACAAAGAGGCCCTGCAGCGGCCCCGGCGGAAACAAAGGGCCCGTCTCCCCCTGGCCCCGGGGCCACAGTGGGGCCTTTCACTGCTGCAGAGGCCGGGGCACCAGGCACCGGAACAACAGCCGCAGCCTCACACTCACCACACCGCCATTACTGCACCGCCACACCAGCCTTTCACCACAACTTACACCATTTCACAAAATGGCCGACTTCTCACAAATGTTTCTTTTCAGCCGCATTTTATTTTTTATTTTTTACTTCTTTTCACTTGAATTTGAAAAAAGAGAAACGGTGTTTAATGCTGATTATGCTGATGAATAATAGAACTAAGCAGCCATTTAAATCCTCCACAGGAACACATTTCTGCAGAAAAGTCATCATTGCAGCATACTAACTGACTGGCCAGGCTGCACAGATCTCCCTTCATGTTGTGTGTCTCTCCTTCAGCCACAAGGACGCTCTGCTCTGCTCTCCTTCTTTTGCATTTCCTCCATTTTACAGATAAATGTCGCTCAATACAAACTCTTCCATTTCCATTTCATTGATGAGTATGAAATCATATTAACCCACAACATTCCTAATTGTACTATTATTCCACCATTAACTATTAACCTCTATTCTCTTATTTATACTGTTGTGACTTTATGACAGCGAAAAGATTCCAGCATCGCAGTGTGATGTTTGAACCCTGAATGATGTTAAGATATCCCACGGTGTCTCCGTGTAAAAGGCATGTTGATTTGTTTGATGGATAAATGCAGTCTGCAGAGGGCATACAGCTCATATGTGATCGACCTCCCAGCTGTGCTCATGGATGTTGGAGCCAAAGTTTAATTACGCTTCTAAAATCCACCCACTGGTCCAATGACATGCTCATACAGGGCTCCTAGATTCAGCTTCCCTCTCACCATCTCAGCCTCAACCTCAGCCTCCAGAATCTCGGCGTGCCTCAGGATTCTCAACATCTGCCTCCAGAATCTCAGTGTGGCTCGAGATTCTCAATATCTGCCTCCAGAATCTCAGTGTGGCTCAAGATTCTCAACATCTGCCTCCAGAATCTCAGAGTGCCTCAAGATTCTCAACCTCTGCCTCCAGAATCTTAGTGTGGCTCGAGATTCTCAATATCTGCCTCCAGAATCTCAGTGTGCCTCAAGATTTTCAACACGTGCCTCAAGATTCTCAACATCTGCCTCCAGAATCTCAGTGTGCCTCGAGATTCTCAACATCTGCCTCCAGAATCCCAGCGTGCCTCAAGATTCTCAACATCTGTCTCCAGAATCTCAGTGTGCCTCGAGATTCTCAACATCTGCCTCCAGAATCTCAGTGTGACTCAAGATTTAACACATGCCTTAAGATTCTCAACATCTGCCCGGCATCTGCCCGGAATCTCAATGTGTTCTTCAAGGTTCTCACTGTTGCTCCAAGATTTGCAATGAGTGCTTCAAGATTCTGTGTGTGCCTCAAGATTTTTTACGTGTTTCTAAGTGTTCTTGAAGTGTGGTTCTCAACCTGTGCTTCTAGATTTTCAGTGTGCATCAAGATCATCAATGCATGCTTCGAGATTTTCAATGTGCGCTTCAGGATTCTCCTCAGAACAGTCTGTGCCAACCAGAGAGCACTTAAAGTTCAAACAATGCAGACATTAAATAATATATGAGTATAAAAAATGCATAGTCCTGTCAGTGCAGGCGAACCAGTGTACTTAATCAAAGGATAAATAAAGTGATCTTTTGTTGGGGGGAAAGCATAGCAAAAGACAATTTTATACAGAAAAAAACAGTTTTACACACAAATCGAACATGCCATTCACATCTCACAGCTAACTGCTTCCAGGGGGAGTGGATGGGGCAGCTCCTGGTCGGCATGGCGTCAGCAGTCTAAATGCGGCCTCGTCAAAAATTCAAAAGGCACAGAAGGAGGAGCCGACTGCATCCGCCAAGCGGGGCAGATTTCCGTCAGAACGTTACGTAAACCTTTCGGGAAGCCGAGTTCAGATACACTTCCGTAGGAAGACAGTGTTCTGTCAGAAGGGTACAAGGAATTATCTAAGGAAAATGTCCCGGTCATTTTCCATACAAATATCACTGGTCCTGCTCACTTAACAAGTTCCAGCAGACAATCAGTGCCTTTAAATGAACTGCATGAAACCTGTATTGTTTTAGGACATGCAGTATATACTGTACAGTGAGACAGACAATCAGGTTAAGTGCAGCACTGCCCTATCTGTGAGTTAAACCTGCAACCTCCAAGTTGCAGGCCCAGGTCCGAGAACATTAAACCACAAGGCCAATTCTGTAGCTGGATCCATTAAATGAATGCCATGAAATTCTATCCTAACAAATCACACCTCATTCAACAGATAGAGATCTCAGTGAGCTGCTGATTAGTACAATCAGGCGTGCAAAAATAGGGTTGAAATGAAAACCTGTAGGAGGGTCGATCTCCAGGAACAGGGTTTATACATTGAGCCATCACCCAGAGTGTGAAGTGTAATATAGAAACATACATGTGGGTTTGTAAAGTGTACTATAGAAACACACATCTGGGTTTGTAAAGTGTACTATAGAAACACACATGAGGGATTGTATGGCTAAGCTCACTGAAGCTCCAGTACAAGTTCTCCTCCAGCAGTTCTGCAGCCTTGGCAGCGCTGTAAGAAGCCCTGCGGTCCACAGAGCTGGCATGCAGGGGGGCTCGCTCTGACGCCTGTCCAATAGTCAGGGACGTGAGACGTTGGCACTAACGAATCCCCCCCCCCTCCCTCCCCATCTCCCACAAAGAGCGACCCTCATTCTGCAGCCAGAGAGATGTCTCAGCCTGGAAAAGACAGACGGGCTCACCGCGGGGGTCCGGACACACTTCCTCCAGTAAGACGCTGAGGAACCCGTCCTCCGTATTCGGGCCAGCTGCTGGAACTTACCTCATCCCCCACAGCGTGTCGTCGCCCTCCCAGCCAATAAGACGTCCGGAAGTTCACTTCGCTTTCCTTCTCAGTCCTTCAAAAGGGTATGGCGTGGACCGAGACACTAAGTTTCCCCGCCAACTTCCCCTGTCGTGCTGTGCTCTACAGTGCTCCCATTTTAGGATACTTTATTTTGCTGCTGAAAACACGTGTGCTAACTGGGAAAATAATTTTGGATCACACCTACTAACTGGGATGCATTAGCGTGCTCCTAACATGTGCTCCTCAGAAAAAATGTTTGTAGATCTCAGTCATGTTAAAGAAAATGGAGGCAATGACTCTTCGTCAGATGATGTTCAATATGACTCATCTTTGCCCCTTTAGGGCCACAGCACATGCCAAAGTCTCGCTGCTTTGCTGTTACTGTTGTTGGATAGAAAACATAAGCCTGAACCGCAGGAAAAAGATGCGAGTCCAAGTTCCAACCTACTGATAACCCTTCAACCGCAATCACCAACATACAATATTTACGCAATACAGCTGGCGGGCATGCACTTTAAATTCTGTACATCGTAATCTTTCTAAAATGGCTTCATAAAAGAGAACATGAATAGATAAAATCAGACGGCAGCTTCAGTAGAGCATATAAGTTCAAGATGTAAACGTGCTACTTTTTGCCGCTGGGTACTCATGAAATTAACGCTGGGTATGAAGTCGTGCGCACATATGAGACTCCGCTGAAGCGTAATAACTGTGCGTGGAGTCGTCACTCTGGGGAATGTTGGGCCACGTGCATACTGCTGAGAGTGCTGGGGGAGGGGCTGACCTTCTGCACGCGGGCGTTTCTCCTCTCTGCGCTCAGAGCCAAACAGCTGAGACAGGGCGGTGTGGCTGTATCAGGCTGATCTTTCTAACGGTCACTGGTCCACACCCAGTACAAACCCCAGTCATTTCTCATCTAACTCCCTCTCCCTCCATCTTTCCCTCTCTCTCCATCCCTGTCCCTCTATCTTTCCCTCTCTCTCCCTTCCTCTCTATCCCTCTCCCTCCCTCCCTCTCTCCATCTCCCTCCCTTTCCTTCCCCCCCTCTCCCCCTCTCTCTCTCTCTCTCTCTCTCTCCCTCCCTAGCCCATGGCTGCCTGTCTGGCTTCAGGGTTGCATGTCGTACCTCTCTCCTCTCTTTAAATCGAAACCCAGCTACCATCTAATTTCCCGCTTTTCCCCAGCATCTATCTTTTCACTAGCATCTATAGCCCCTATCAGGAGAGCATGGATGAGCATGTGTTCCTGTCCCCAGCATTTCAGAGTAGTGCTGATCTGAGGTCAGTTCTGCCTTTAGCTCATCATGGATACGGTTAGGCCACAGACAGTGCAAACCTGATCCTGTATCAGCCCCATGCCCCAAGACTCCCCAGGACCACAGATAGTGCCTGCCTTGTGCCTACAGGATAACGGCAGGGCAAAACCAAAAGTAGCAAATGGCGCAGAATGACCAAAAAGAAAGCCAGAAAAAGGCCCACTGCCCTCAAACAAACAAGGGGATATGCCTTTAAACAGGACACAGGCAGGGACCCACCTGCAGCTCCTTACCCAATCACATCAGCCGCTTCCCGTTTCCGGGCAACATTCAGCATATACGTTGCTCTAATGTATGAGTTTCATTTCCATTTTATCTGTTGTTGTTCGGTGTGCCTGTTCCAAACTGGTGTTCTCTGAGATGATTTGGCATCCACAAAGCTCCTCAGGGCTATTCCAACTCCACCTGGTCTCTCTCTCTCTCCCTCTCTCTCTCTCTCTCTCCCCCAAAGAGAGAACACAACCAGCACACCTGGACTCACTGTGCGCAAGAGAGCACAGTGCCGCTCACTCCTGGTCACGGAGAGCCACAGGGTGTGCTTAATATCAGCAACCAAGTCAGACCCAAGAAACCAGGGTTAACCGTGCAACTAACTGCTTTAATTGATCAATTAAGCGCTGAGCAACAACAAAAGCCGGCACACCCTGCGGCTCTTCAGGACCAGGAGAGCGGACCACTGCCCTGGCGTCTTTACAGTCAGCAGTACCCTGCCTGTCCAGCGGGGGGCGAGGGCAGACTCACATCTCCTTGCACAGGTTGCCCACGCGCTGGCTCTCCATGGTCAGCCGCTGCTCGGACAGGCCCAGCTCCTCCTGGTACTTTGAGTTCTGCTGCATCAGACCGTCCAGCTGCAGAGAGACAACACACAGAGCGGCGTTTTACCACCGTACAGCAAAACGATGCATTGCATTACGTGTTAGGCACTTCACAGACATTCGCTCACGAGGTAGAGCGGTCGTCTGGCAATCGGAGGGCTACCAGCCCCTCTGGGCAAAACGTGTCGAAAGGTTGCTTGAGCAAGACACCGACCCCATAATTGCTCCCGGTGAGCTGGTTGGCACCTTGCACGGCTGTCTTTCGGCGTCAGTGTGTGAGTGTGTGTGTGTGTGAACGGGCGAATGAGAGGCACTAATTGTAAGGTGCGTTGTGCAGCTGTAGTTGAGGGAAAAAGTATTTAAGTATATATACTATATAAATACAATCCATTTACTATTTCATCATCTTATCACGCACAAAGAACATAATACAAAAGCACAGCAACCGGTCATCCTGGACACAACTCCACATTCATCAGCTGCAGTTTAAACACAACTTATTTCAGTACTTAAGTGTCATTAATAAGCCACGGCAGGGAGATGTAAATGTTTAGGGGGAGGTTTGGGGTAAGGCAGGGAGACCTCCACTATTTTCTTCGCAAGACTAGGTAGACTGGGGTGCTTAACTTCAGGTCCTGGGGGGGTCGGTATTTGCTCCAGCCATGCACTACCACCTGATTTCAGGAATGACCTTGCTTCCTGAACCAACCCGGTAAAACCTGGAGTTGAGTAGCCCTGCTCTAAGCTCTGACATAAGATGAGACTAGATGGTCCAGCAGTCTTCCCCAAAACTGCCTCATGCACAGACTCCTGTGACCTTCAGAAGAAAGACGGTGATACACTTCCAATTTCCCCAAAAAAGTAAGCCATGGATAATCTAACAGCCTTAATTTATTTGTCACAGTGAAATGAGTAATGATCTAAAAGGAATATGAGAAAAATGAAAACAGACACATTGATTAAATTCAATTACAGAGTTTGTGTGCCTAAAACAGTAATTTAGTTTCTCTCGATTTGGTGTCTTAATCCAGAAAGGATCTCTTGCCACTCACGGGTCTGGGATAGAGGCATTTCTAAATTGATTTTCTTGCTCTAGCCAGACAAGAATCCTTCGCATTTCACGGTCTGTTCCCACAATTTAGCCTCTTAATTACGGTCCACACCGAGCAGAACTAAAAATAACCACAGGCAATAATTCATTTCATGGCAGGATCAACCGCCTCGGACTTCCATCGGCAACACAGAAGTGTTATCACCACAGACAGCCTACTTCACACTGCTCCCGTTTTTCAAACTGACATCCTTCAATGTTCAGGAAGTCCAGTTACACGACCCCCCTCCAGGGTGCTTGAGCCCCTGAGAATAAGAACAGAGAGCGGCCTCTTTCCTCCGCCGTGCGGTCGGAGAGACAGGCGGCGACAGACCGCGCGTGTTTACACAACAGAGCCGGCGTGGTTTCATTCCGAGCTGCTCTCCTCCTCTCCGCTCTCCTCCCGTCCTCTAACAACACCGCCGCCGATCCCGCGCGTCCCACACCCGCCACGTTTCCACGCCGTCCCTGTCCGACTCCACATCGCACCGCCGCGCCGTATCAACACTCAAATCCGCTATATCTGCACCAGCCGCCCATCCGCCAGCAGCTCCACCTGCCACAGCGACCATTCAAAAAGCCCTGGCTCTGAATCATCCCACAACAAGGCAGCGTGCTGGCTCGGGACGGCCGCGGTAATAAACTCAAACCCGGGACGTCACAGCTGCCTCTGCCCGTTACCTGTAAGTGCGGGACGTACAGGCTGGAGTAGCTCTGCTGGAGAGACGCCACGTCCATGTCCGATCTCCCGCGCTGTCGCTAACGGCACCGGGGCTGGAGGAAAGCGCGCGGAGGAGAGCGCGCGGAGCAGCTGTGTGTGTGTGTGTGTGTGTGTGTGGAGCGGAGTGAGAGAGAGCGCTCTGTGTGCTGTAGCGCTGCGTTACGTAACGAGTCTCTCTGACGCTGTGAGGCGCCTCCCCTTCTTTGGCTCTGTTCGTCATCCCCCCATCCTTCATCCTCATTAATTCAGTGATTCCAGTCCTCCTGTCACCTCCCTGCTCCTCTTACACACGCTCCAAATTACCAACAACCCGCTTTCTCCTGAACTACCCATGCAGGCATGCACACACACAAACAAATACACACATGCACGTACACATGCCCACATACACGCGCACACACAGGCACACACACACATGCACGCACGCATACCACACACATGCGCACACACACACAAACACACAAACGCACGCACACACATGCACACACAGACGTAAACACACACATGCATGCATACACACAGACAAACACGCACACACACACAGTACAAACACGCATGGATGCACACAAACACACACACACACAAACAAGCATGTGCGTGCACACACACATACACACAGACAAATGCACACACACACACAAGCACGTGCACGGACACACACACACACCCATGCAGGGACACACACACACACACACACACATGCATACACACACACATCACACACATCTACAGTCCCCTCCAAAAGTATTGGAACAGCAAGATCAATTCCCTTGTTTTTGCTGTACACTGAAGACGATTGAGTTTGAGGTCAAAAGATGTACATGAGATGACAGATCATTAGGGAGAAAAAGTGGAAGGTTTCAGACTGGCCAAGTCAATCACCAAGAAACAAACAACAACTGAAGCAAAAGCCTGGAAAAGCATCACAAAAGAAACAGTTTGGTGATGTCAATGGGCCACAGGCTCGATGCAGTTATTGCAAGCAAGGGATATGCTGTCTCGTGTTCATCTTTTAATCTCAAGCCCAAATGTATTCAGTGTATTGCAAAAACAAAGGAATGGGCATTGCTGTCCCAATACTTTTGGAGGGGACTGTACATACCTGTACACATGCACACACTCTCTCTAAGCGATTAGCAGCCAGCTCCTCCACCTGCTCCATCATCAGCCAATCAGCAGCCAGCCCGGGAGCATGCCATCGTTCTAATGACCCCGTCTCCTCTTATTTTGAGAGGGAGCACATGGTCACCCTCAGCCCCGGCCACATCGCGCTCTGTTCGATTCCCGCCGACACCATAGACCCGTTCAGCAGACCGCGTTCCTCCTTTAATCCCGACCGGGAAACGTGACATGACCGCAAGCTGTCCCAGAAAGGGAGGCCCCAGGGACCCGGGACCGGGGCGGGGCGGGGGTGCAGAAGGACACGTGCGACTGCAGGTCCCGCTCGGCGAGGCGCGAAAACAGCTGCCCTGAGACCAGGGGTGTGGTCACAGACTGCATGTCAGCCAATCAGCAAAGCAGTGGCCAGTTTTTACTTTTGATGCCAATAATACTCAGCTAATGTCATGATTTGTTTTTCTAGATGGACCAGTTTTAATCTACGCCATCTCACACACAAACACACACACATGCAAGTACATATGCACATGCTTCAAAACACATGTACACATCCATGTAATGCATATATACACACAAACACTCATTCATACAGAAATACACATACATGTGGACACACACACACACACAAACACACACACGGCATATCTTTGTACTGTTCAAAGACTTGTGTTTGGATTCTATTCTCTTCTAATCTCTAATCTGTTTTCCCCATCACATCACTCCACCTGCCATTACCCATAATCCCACATGTACAAATCACACGAGAATATAAATTCAAAGACTGGAGCAAATCATCATAAGAAGAGCTCATTATTATTGGAGTACTTACATAAGCTCACGTGCCAGTATAGGACTGCAGGGTGTATAGCATTATTCTAACCCGAAATGAACATCCTTAGTTTCTAAACACATGCGCACACACATGCACACACAGACACACACGCACACACACGCACACGCACACACGCACACACACAATATAACATGACATAATATAATGACAAGAACAGGCCATTCAGCCCAACAATGATCACCATTTTATATATTTCATACCACACTAAGGGTACAGAGCACTCACCATTTACCTCCAAACGATAATATTATCCAGCAGTGTATGAAGCCTTGTCTTGACAGTGTCTGTATCTACTGCATGACTTGGCAAGCTGTTGCACACAGTGACCACTCTCTGTCTGAAGAAATACTTCCGAATGTCCGTGAAGAATCAGCCATGAATCACTTTGGTGGGGCATGTATACCCATAGACCATATAAAAACACCCCATACACATACAGCACTGAGAGTTTGAGATTAATAGATTTAAGCAATTCAGCGATGAAATATGAACAAATTGTATCAGAGCTGTATCTAATCTGTATTTAATGTGTGGGCCTATTTTGTACTTTCTATATCACCAACTTCTGTATCTTCAAAAAATCATGTCGATGGTGGAAACTAGCCATAGAGACTGTTTCTAGTTTTAACTTGTAACAATATCAAATTGCATTATCCTAAACAAACGATAATAATAATAATAATAATAATAATAATAATAATAATAATAATAATAATAATAATAATAATAATAATAATAATAATAATGCTCATAGCATTAGCACATACTGTACGGTAAATCCAAATAAATAAACGGCACTGTGAGTAAACCTCACGTGCGTTGCGGTGAGCAGATCCGGGTAACAACAAAAGCATGGGATAAAAAGGAGGGGGGTTTATACAAGTGAGCATATAGTCTTGAATTATGTAAACTCTCGGTAGCTCATCTGATGAACAACACACGAGTTTACGTCAGCCTTTTTATTTGTCTTATAGCGCCAATACTTTTTTCGAAAACGGCTACGGGCTCTAAAAATAGCATATTCGTCGTGTCAATCGGTTTCTTAAAGCCACGGCAAAAACGATGCATGAACGGAACAATTGGTTCAGCTCACTCAAGCAACTGCGTTTTATAACTGAAATGGAAAAGAATCACATCAGCATACTTGGTCTAGCGTCAATCAAAGCTTAAGACAAATTAGATAAGAGCATCGCCCAAAGGGAGGTTATGAAAATAGTTCACACTGTCAGAGCTTGAGAAAATGGCTTGGGTGAAATTTGGGGATTTTGAGCTCATGGTTTTATTCCAAAATTAGAGTTCCGTGACCGTCCAAGGCTCTTAGCCCTTCTAGAACTCAATTGCTTTCAATTACTGGTACTGATTGTTACATTACGTTGAGTTAAGAACATTGTAAGCACATATTTGTGATCGCACACCTTAAAGGGTTAAACGAGCCAAGCAAGTTAATACGCATTGTCGCAGCTCATGCAGACAGTATTTTGTGGATTTAAATCTTGGGAAGCCTGCGTGCAAAAAAAGAGACGATGGAGCATGAATAAAACATATGCCCAAAAAGCATCCGGGAGACAAGGACAGACACTCAGAAAAGTCTCACGTGTACAGCCACGCCTGGGCCATGTCTGCATCATTCCACTAAATCTTATATCAATATTTTGTTGTTCCTCAACTGCAATTTCAGCAATCCTTTGTCTGAAATTTTACACAAGACTTTAAATCATGAATGTATTTAACAGAATGGCTTGTCAAGCTGAAACACCATTAAAAACGTGACATGACATAAAAGCTCTGAGGCTAATTAGCCTACGCCCCCCCCCCCCCCCCCCACATTTACATAAATGTTACATAAGCAAATTAAACTGTAATTGTCCAGGTACAAATGTCATGTGCAAACGAACTAGCTCCGTGGTCCCTGTGCTCAACATTAGATTAACTTCTGGCATCAAATCCAGTTCAGAAGCTGAAGGTAATAAAAATCTTTGTACTCCACTGCAATGTGCATATAAAGGTAAGAATAAAAATAACAATAATAATAATAAGTATTACTACAATAATAACAATAACAAAAATAACAACAATAATAATAATAATAATAATAATAATCAATAATAATAATAATGAAAACCAAAACAGTGGTTTATCCAAGTTCTATCTCTTCTTTTAGGGCTTTTTCAGAGGGCAATACCATGAGACAATTATTTTCCAGCAAAAGTTCGCAAATATACCTTCAACGTATCTTACTGGTTCTTCAATATATTAATATTAATGCGAGAACGTCACTGATTGAACTAATAATTCTGCAGATTGAACCATGAGTACCCACGCAGTGTCCATCACCCATCCCATCGGCAGAAACAGGAACAGTAATCATGGTCTGCTATTAATGATGAGGGAGGCTGAAACTGAGCTAATAAATAAAGAGGTAAAAAAGTAACATGGTCTGTGTGTCCATTTCATTCCAGTTCACTGAATACAGGACACTAAACTTCAGTTTGTGAGCTGAAATATTCTGATAGTTTGAGACACGAGGAGGGTTGTTCCTCCAGTTTGGCTGTGATCAGCTGTACCTGGTCCCTCCTACAGCCGAAGAGGGACCAGGTTGGGATCTTGGACAGCAGCTGTACCTGTTCTCTCCAGTAAGCAATGCCTGGTTTTATTTCTATGGTTCGGTCTTCATAGTGAAAAAAAGTTAACTTTGGTTCCTAGGCTGAGGATATTTGGTCCCTCCCTAGGTCAAGGGACTTCTCCATCTCATATTTCCTTGCTTAAATTCTACACCCCAATTTGCTTCCTGTTAATGACTTCCAATAAAAATAATAATTGCCTCCAAATCCACTGTGGGAAGTTTTGATTTGCACACATTATTCAGCTTAAATCCACCCTCCAACAGCCAGTCTCTAGCTAGCTGCTGTTCTCCACGGTGGCTTTCCCCAGATGTTCCAGAATTCATACATCAAATATCTTCAAACAAGCGACTTCCACAGATCTCCTCACTTCTGTACATTCTCTCCCCCGCTCTCTCTCTCTCATTATTTATCATATTATTTTTGTGGTTTTTATCTTTGTTTTTTTGGGGGGAGGTGGTTGTTTTTATTTATAAGTGGAGGGTTCTGTTTTGGGGGTTTCTGGGGTTTGTGGTTTAGTGGTTTTGGCTGTCATCTACTTTTTATGTTAAATTATTTGGCTAACAAGAAGTGCATGTCCCCTTTTTTATCTGTAAAAATAAAGGAGAATCTCTCTCTCAAACACACAAACACACACCATGCTTCCTATGCCATATTCTCACAACAGGATTCATCTGAGCGGGAGCTACCATCTCTCGCTGGAACATCAACTTGGATTCGAACACTTTTCCAAGAGGGTGAGCAAAACTTCTCAGCCAAACTCCCACTCTCCTTCAGAAGATGTGATTGGCTCACGGGTATCCATGGTTCCCACTGCTCTACCCAGCTGCTGGGTACTGGCACACACAACTGCAGCTGCCTGCTCTCTCAATGAGAAAGACGTCACAACACTCCAGATCAAAGTGGATTTGAAGTGCCTTAAATTGGAGCCACGAGCACTGCCACTTCACTGGAGATGCCCTAGGCACTAAATTCAGATTATTTCCATAATTCTGTCACCCACTTGGAGATGAGCTCAACAGCAATAGACTACAAAAATGAAAGGAGAACGAACTAATTTCTACTAATTTACTCATTTTACTGATGAAAAAGAATGCAGGTGCGGTCCACAAATATACCATATACCCACTGCTCCCGTTTGCAGTTTCCCTTTTGTAAGACCATCGTCTGATGTCACTAGGAAAGTGCCATTTCAGATTAAGTTAAACTGTCTAAAAACAAGGAACCATCAATCAAGTACTCAAAGGAATCACCTCAAGAAATGAAATACAAGGAAGCAACTTCACAAAACAGCACCCCAATCTACCAAACCCAAGTTCATTACAATGACAGCAGCACCTACGGTACCCCCCCCCCCCCCCCCACACCAGGGCTCCTGCTTACCCTGCGCTCCAACCGCTCCCGGAGGGCCTTGAGCTCCGCCTCCGCCCGGGCCTGGTCCTTCGTCCGGCCCTCCTCCGAGCGAGCGGCCTGCTCCCGGGCCTCCGTGAGCTGCGACTGCAGTTCCCCCAGCCGCCTGCAGAGGGAGCTTTGGGTGAGTCGCGCAAAAAGGACCGGACCAGTGGTCTTCATTCCTAGCCCAGGTGGCCACAGGGTGCACTGGTTTTTGTTGCAACTCGGCACTTCACTGATCAGTGAAGACAGTCAATTACACAGTTAATTCCACCTGGTTCTCAGGTGAAGATCAGGCTCTAATTAGAGTGGAAAACTGAAAACCAGCAGTACTACTGCCATCAATCACGGGCCAGACTTGAATATCCCTGCCACAAACCATCTAAGATACACAGCCAAAACTTCACCCCTTCTGAATACACTAGAGCACTGGACTATTTATAATCTTTCCTAATTTTGAATTGGATGTTTTCTCTGTCACCTGATTATTTTGAATTCTTGTGTATTTTTAGAAACATGTTTTTAGAGAAGCAGGCCACTTTGAAGAAACCACAGGAATGAACAGTTACTTATAACTTACATTTCCATCCATCAATGTTTCCCACTTTCATCCTTTGGTAACAGGCCCACGAGCCTAAAAGCTTGTAAATGATGTTTTCTATTCTCGTCCTCCCTGCTTCACTCCATTTAGCCATGTCACTTTCCTCATTACTAAAAACATCAAATGTAGAGACAGGGAGACACACAGGCAGAGAGAGAGAGAGAGAGAGAGAGAGAGAGCGAATACCTGTCCTTCTGAATGAGGTCATCATTCATCTTGGTGAGCTGGGAGGAGCTGTCCCCTGATGATCTCATCATGACTGTGATGTCATTCTCCAGTTTGGCTTTATCCTGAGTCAGCTGGTCTCGTCTCTCCTCCACTGCCTTCATCTTCCTTTCCATTCCTACACGCACACACACACACACGCACACACACACACACACACACACATACACGCACACACGTACACGCACACACACACACACACACACACACGCACACACACGCACACACACGCACACACGTACACACACACACACAATGAGCTTATGAAGCACCACCTTACATACAATCCCTGATCACTCCCTACTCCCCAGCTAGACCACTCCGGTCTGCCAGCTCTGGTCGCCTTATGGTTCCCTCTCTACGAGCACCTGGCAGTCGAGCTGCACGTTCACGCCTGTTTTGCGTTCTGGTTCCTCAGTGGTGGAATGACTTGCCTACCACTGCCACAGCAGAATCCCTCCCCCTATTTCGTTGCAGACTAAAAACACACCTTTTCAAACTGTACCTTCGTCCTCCCTCCTGATCCCCCCCCCCTTTCCGATATCCCTATCCCTATTGCACTTATGATGACGGTATGTTTAGAACAGCACTGCATGTGTATTTTACTAGTTATGGATGTGTTGCTTTAACTTGTGGAAGAACCTATGCACTGTAAGGCATTGGATTAAAAGTGTCTGCCAAATGACTAAAATGTAAAATGTAAAGCCACAGGTAGGTAACTGTAGCAGATAATGAAAAACACTAAGGAGACAAGCGACACTGATGCTATAGTCCCCAACCTAGTCTCAAGAGTGTCTGCAAAGGGAAGTTGTGAGTTTGTGAGATTGGTTTCCTGTAATGTGATTGATTCAAAAACATTTTAGCCAGTGTTGTGTCAAAAGCCAAAGCTCGAGTTGGCTTGAATCAACACCTCCAATTTGAACCCCACTTACACAAGATAATGACTTGAAGTAGCACAACCTTCTAGAATGATCATTAGTTTATAAGCAAAGCACTATCTCTGAATGTTGGACAGATACATCCCACAGTGTCAACCTCTCAGGCTTGTATTACAATAAGGTTTTGACCTGACACAAATTGTGTCCAGCGCCAGGGAACTGGAACCATATGGGCATTTCCCAGTCAGACGGATACAGAGTCACTCCTAAACCTTCTCCAACGATGCAGCATCAAAGGCAACACAACACCAGACACACAGAGCTAACCTGCCAGCTGGGTTTTCAGGTCTTCCACTGCAGTTGAGAGGGACAAGCAAAGCTCCTCTTTCTCATGAAGCCTCTTGACTGTCACTGGAATCAGAACGGAGAGAAATCCAGAACATGTCGTCTATTTTCAGCAATACGGGAGAGAAAGTGGTGTTAATTTTACTGCTTCGATGTCTGGGGGCGACAGTGCAGTGCAGTCAGACCCGGCCCATAACTCATGGGTTTGCAGGTTTAAATCACCGCTGGGGGAATCTACTGCAACCTTGAGTGAGGTGCTTAACCTGAATTGATTCAGTTCTGTAGAATTGGATAATATTTTAAAATATTACTTTAAGCACACAGGATATATGCCCCCATAAAGTAATGTGTTTCTTCTAATTGTGAGTATGCAGAACTTTACCTTTGAGTGGTATTAAATTTATATTTAAAACTTATCTGTCCATCCCAATTACTTCTTTCACTTCCAAGCCTCTTACTTGTCCCCCAGCATAATGCACTTCTTCAGATCACTCATATTGTATATGCTGTACAAAGACAGCAGACCCACCACCAATCCTTTGGGGACTTCATTTTATGGTCTCATCCTTAACAATAAATGTTATACGATATGGATGTCAAACTAACTGGGCAGTAACTTCCAGGATCAGTGTGACCTGTGTTTATGTAATTGGTAATATCTATTCTAGCCCTTTTCATTCAGTAGCCATTACCTTCATGAGTGCTAAAAGTGAGTTCACCCAACTTCGATCCAAATATTATTATTTTGCCTTTCAGTATGATGTGCCATGCATCCATAGAGAGGCTACCAGTAAATCACTTTCTTCATGAACAGAGTCCTTTGAACTGTGATGGCTAACATCACAGTTCAAAGACAACTGCAGTCTCAATACAGAGGTTGCGAGCTCAAAGCTGCATGGAAAACTGATGTTTCGGTAACATCTAATGACTTTGTTCAGTCATTTGGTTCATTTGGATTATATTGGATATTGCTTTATCAGTAGCTTAGAAAAATATGCATAAAGCACACCACTTTCCATTTTTAGGTCACATTACAACTTGCACTTTCTTAAATAATATCCACTAAAATGTCAATCCAACAGCCCCCTCTCCAACATCCCCCCCTCAAGGTGACAAAAAACACTGTTTGTTAAACACGATAAATGTATGAAAATAAATGCAACATTGGGTTTAAATATTTGAGACAACACGACTGCGATTCACGGAGCACGCTTACCTTGCATAGCCTCCACGGCCGCTGCCTTCTCCTCCGAATCTCCTTCAAACCTCTTCTTCTGTAACAGCGAATGAGCAAAACCAATATAATTATTAGCTCAAGTGCAGAAAAAGGCCTGATCACCCCTCATTTGGCAAACAGCCATGGATGGATTACAGACCCTAGTGCTAAAATTGTATACTTCAGCGTAGGTGAAGTGTAATTATACGAACTGTAATTACTTAAGTATTCAAAAGCATAAAACAGTATACTTCATACACTGCATGTCACAAAGGGATTATAGGCAATGGTGTTGACAACACCAACCAGACAGAACACCAGAAATGCTTCTGTGCACAAAAGTTGCCCGTGCACCAGGTTTTGTTTCACACACTATGGTTTGGGTTTGGTAAATATACTGGTTTGGTTGAGGTAGTTTGGATTAGGTTGATGTACGGTTTAGACAAGGTTTTGAGAAGGTATAGGTAAGGTAAGGATACCTTAGTTTCATTCACTGTGGTCAGAAGGCACCAGTGTGGGCACAATGAGTCAGCATAGCTGATTTATGCAACACCAAACACAGAATGGGGAGTCCCTCTAGTGGCAAAAACATTTCTCCAAAGAAACGAATCATGAACGATGGACAGCTCATTATGTACAGAGCACCGTACTGCATCTTTTCATCGATGCAAAAGAATAATTCCTGCCAAAACATTTGCTTGCACATGTTGAACCCAGATGCATGGAGGTTAATTTACACTCAGGTAATTGTTCTGGACTATTCTACAGACTCAACTGCAATAATTATTTGCATGACTATAGACTAGACATAAAGTGTGACATTCACCCTAACCTCCATTCCTACAAACTCACAAAAGATCACAAATATGTGATTAGAAGGTTCTCAACTGAACATTATAATGCTAATGTAACAATTACTACTGGTAATAGTTGTAGTATCAACTTTTTAAAAAGATATATATATATTTTTTTAATACAAAAAACCTCCAACTACTGAATGGAGCCTAGTCCACTTGCCCCCTTCCAGCAGAGTCACACCCACCCTAAAACTTACCAAGCTCTCTAGCTCCTCCCTGAGTGAGGCCCTGTTCTGCTCTGCAGAGTCCAGACTCTGCTGCAGGGAGAGAACCTTCTGGAACCTGCTCTCAAGTTCTTTGGTCAACTCACTGACCTGGGGTGCAATGTGGGCCACAATGGGAGTGAAAGGGGGAAAGACATGGATGAAGAATATGGAAAAAGTAAGAACATACTAAAACAGAAAATAAACAAAAATATGTTGTGCAGTACATTCAAATGAACAAAGCTGATGTAAAAACAGGCACAGCCTGAAAAATGATTAAGGATGAAGCTCAATAATGAGTTAAAACACAAAATGGATGGAAATGTCAAGTGGGCCCATTGTGCCAGAAGGACAGGGCTTCTCTCCGAAGGCTGTCATGTTCACCTTGCAGCTCCTGGTTGCAGGGTGTGCAAGATGGCCACCTGTTTCCCCAGCCCCAATGCCCTGCTTTTTGGGGACCTTGCTCCTTTACATTACATTATTGGCATTTGGCAGACGCTCTTATCCAGAGCGACGTACAACAAAGTGCATACCCATAACCAGGGATAAGTTCGCTGAAAGACCCTAGAGGTAAGTACAATTTCAACTGCTACCTGTACAACAAGGAGAAGGACAAGGGCCTTTTTTTTTTTTTTTTTTTTTTTTTTTTTTTTTTGAACAAACAAACAAACAAACAAACAGAGCAAAAGTCACCAAAGTTAACTATCCAAACACTGCTTACCTAGCCAACTAAAAATACTGATACACAAAGCAAGTCACAGAGACAACAATTAAGGTTCACAGGGAGGTAGGGAGGGATGGGGAGAGGTGCTGCTTGAAGAGGTGTGTCTTCAGCTTGCGCTTGAAGGTGGGGAGAGATTCTATAGTTCTGACCTCAACGGGGAGTTCGTTCCACCACCGTGGAGCCAGAACAGACAGTAGTCGTGAGCGTGAGGTGGAGGTTCTGAGAGGGGGAGGTGCCAAGCGGCCTGTGGAGGCTGAACGAAGAGGTCTGGCAGGGGTGTAGGGTCTGATGATTTTTTGCAGATAAGCTGGGGAAGTCCCTTTAACTGCCTGGAAGGCTAGCACCAATGTTTTGAATTTGATGCGAGCCATGACAGGCAGCCAGTGGAGGGAAGTAAGCAGGGGGGTGACATGTGAGTATTTGGGAAGGTTGAAGACCAGACGAGCTGCTGCATTCTGGATGAGTTGGAGGGGTCTGATGGCGGACGCTGGGAGGCCAGCCAAGAGAGAATTGCAGTAGTCCAGGCGGGACAGAACCATCGCTTGGACCAGGAGCTGGGTCGAGTAGGGGGTGAGAAAGGGGCGGATTCTCCGTATGTTGTATAGGAAGAACCTGCAAGACCGGGTCACCGCCGCAATGTTCTCGGAAAGGGACAGTCTGCTGTCCATCACCACGCCGAGGTTCCTTGCACTGGGTGACGGCGTGAGTGTGGTATCCCCGAGGGAAATGCTCCTCACCCGACCATCCCCTAAACCCCCTCCCCTTGCTCCTCCCCTAAACCCCCTACTCTTCCACCTCCCCTAAACCCCCTCCCCTTGCTCCTCGCCTCCACCTCCCCTCTCACCTTTGTCTCCGCGGAGGTCAGCTTGCTCAGCACGTCCTCCATCTCCACCAGGTGCTGCTCCTCGGTGCGCTCCAGCCTCCCGCGCAGCGCCTCCCTCAGGCGCTCCTTCTCCTCAGCCGCCTCCTGCATGCAGGCCCTCAGCTCCTCCGCCAGGCGAGCTCCCGCCCCCGCCGGGCCCCCCTCCTTGGACTGCCCCGGGTGGGCCCTGAGCCGCTGGTTGTCCCGGGACAGCTCCTCGGAGGCGGCCCTCAGGAGGGCCAGCTCCTGACCGTGCACCCTCTCGGCCCCCGCCAGCCTGTCTCTGAGGGCGGCGAGGTCGCATTGGTGCTCCCCGCTCTGGGCCTCCAGTCGCTCCCGTAGGGCGCCCAGCTCCTCCAGGAGAGGGCCGGACGAGCCACCCGGCCTCTGCGGAGACTCCTCCCGCCGAAGCCGCAGCCCCGCCATCTCCTTGGCCTGCTGGGACAGCTCCCGCTCCAGCTCCATGATGCGAGACTTCTCAGAGACGGTGGCCACCTGCAGGATAGTGAACCTCTCTGTCAAGAGCCACCCGCCAAGGCCTTACCAGGGGAGTACCCGTCGAGCTGCTGCGGGTGCCAACTGTGGGTCCGCCAGTGTTTGACAGTACAGCACCATTGGTGCCATTCCACAACCGTTCATCATTCTTTTATAACAGCCAATCCTCATCCTTGCCTCAACTGCCCACTTGCGGACTCCCATTGCAGTAATATGAGAAACACTGGTGGACCGACAACTGTCCCGACTGAGTCGACTGAGTCGACAGTTAGTGGGCATAGTGTCACAGAGGCTTGCAGTACCACTCCGGGACAGCAGAGGGACCCTAAGGAAATGGCTAACCTACTGAAACGTCTGCTTCGGCACCTGCCTACACTGTAAGGGGGGATTCACTTATGCTGTTCAATACTGCTGATGGTTGAGCCCTAGAACAAAGGTAAACACGGTGTCCTTTCAAAAACACAGACGTGAGAATTATAGTCCATTCTTGCCCAGGGTAAGACGGGAGGTAGAGAGGGGGAACCGGGATGGGGAGGGGGGCAGGATCAGGGGGTTTGAAACGAACGCCAGGGGAGAGGACAGGGGTCAGAGAGGGGTAAGAGAGGGGTGCTGGCTGTGGGTCAAAGTGGGGGTCGTAGCATCTATAGTAGAGCAGGGTGACAATGGCCAAGGCCAGGTGAATTAATAAGTAACTGGAGAGAGCTATTAGAAAATCCCTGAGTCACCTAGTATTAGAGGCGACTGGTCACTGCACTCGCTACAGGCAACGTCCAGTGTGTTTGTGTGTGATGGTTTTCAGCCTGTTTGGAGTAGCCCTTCGAGTCTTTAACTTGACATTGAGAGTGGAGGTTATTGGCCATTTTCAAAGCATTCTTCACTTTGCCTCGATCTATATCAATTACGGCCACTGCCATAGCCTCAGCTTGGAGAACTAAAGCAATATTTTACACCCATAAAGGCTTGGACCACAGCCAATCACTTACTTCAGATACATTCATAATAATAAGACCAGGCTATAAAAATGAGCTATCGCATTTACAACCTAACAGCGGATTTTCGAATACTCTGAAGGTCTTTACGATTCAGGCTGACCTTCAACCAAAGCAACCACCTATTTTCCACGCCTTTTAAAACGATATTTTCAGGATAAACATAAATTCTCAAAGATTTATTCTGTCAACGTCCCAGGTAAAGGGACTAAACTGGGTCAGTCGCCCCCAACCGTCCACGAGGGTGAGGATCCATTACCCTAGTGTCTTCTAACTCCCTCTGGAGTTTGTCAGCTTTGGTCTTTTCAAAGAGCAGGCTCTGTTCAAGTTCCTTTATGCGGGCGTGCTCCAGAATGGTCTGCGTCTGTTAGTGGAGAAGGGAAAAGGAAGAGAACACACCAGTGCCACCGTCACATGCCAGCCCAACGCCGCACAGGGGGGTGGGCCTCATGCAGGCCATGCCGAGAGAACATCCGTGAGTAGATCCCGCAATGAGGTGAATTGGAGGGGGGAAGGGCAGGGTTTGGTGGTGGTGGTGGTGGTGGTGGGGGGGGGGGGGGGGGTTGGGATGGGTGGAGGGTGAGGGTAACCAGAGGAGATGGAGAACCAGAGGGTGGAGGGAGGGTGGAATGGAGGGTGGAGCGATTAGGGTTAGTTGGAGTGACAGCATGGGCGATGCTAGCCGTTGGCGTGAAATGGGAGCGTGCCTGAAAGGAAAGAGCTGGCTAACGTGCTGAGAGCGGACAGGGGCGGAAGCGAAAGGGTGAAGGAATGGAAAAGGAAAAGGAAGAGCTGACTGAGACCGCCCGTTCAGAATGGGTGGTAAATTGGGACGTGGAAAATTGCAAGGCAGTGTCACACCGCCCTAAGAGCCCTTAGGAAGAGAAAGCATGAATGGCTTTAATTAAGACATAACTTACTCAAAAGTATGCCATTCTACAGGAACCATTCTTCCCTAAATCCCTGTTCTTGATTCTTCTTTCGCTCTCTCACCAACGGGACACCTGCCTGAAGGAACATCAGGGCTAGCGACCCCTTCGCCCGCTGCTCCACCTACCCCACCCCTCCCCATGAACACCAGTGCCAGCTGCTTTCACACAGCCAGTCATTAACCAATTAGACCAGCGGTCTTCATTCCTGGTCCCGCAGAGCCGCTGGGTGTGCTGGTTTTCATTTGCCCCTTAATATCAGCAACCAATTCAGACCCAAGGAACCAGGGGAGGCGAGTTAACAGTGTTATCGACTGCTTAGTGTAACTGTTAAGTGTGTAACAACAGAAAGCAGCAGAGCCTGCACCTCCCCAGGGCCAGGAATGAAGTTCACGAGTGGATGAACTGATAATAAACTCGACCTTGTTCGTCCCCATGAATCCACACCTGTCAGAGGATGATAGGCTCCCCCCACTGAGTCCAATTCCTCACAATTCTTCTTCCTACATGACATCCAGGGAGTTCTTCCTTGCCACTTCCATGTTTTGCCTTGTTTGTTCTGGGGGCTTAGGTTTACGTGGGGGTATCCTATGGAGTTTGTTGTGACCAAAAACCTAAAATGTGCTATATAAATAAAACCAGATTTTCCTGTTATTAAGCCAACCAACCTGATTTTCCTGTTATTAAGCCAACCAATTAAAACACCACAAACCCACAGAAGCCGTTCAAACCAATAATGATGAGAATGTGGATGAAATCAAATCTGAACAGAGGAAAAAGACAGCTGTTGGATGGAGGTGTGGGGGATGGTGACAGATGTGCTCTGCCTTCTGGTCACATGGGTGAGGCTGGATACCATGAGGGGAAATGTGCATCACGTTCATTAAACGACTGAAAGCACGTATTGCATTATTATTATTATTATTATTATTATTATTATTACTACTAATCACAATATATTTCTGAAGTTGAGTTTTTTCTTCTGAAAGACAACATGCACAACATTAATAAAGTTGAGAGTGAAAGTGGATGCTGGGAAATGATGTCCAGTTAGTGTAGCGTAGTCAAGTGTAGTCGTTGGAAGTGATGTCTTTATTAGAAACCTGGCAGCTAACAGCCAGTAAAACACTGCCTGTAATGTCATGCTGTACACCAAAATGAACCAGCTTTATAGATTCTTTATACTTACAGGATAGACACCGTTTATACTCATATCCCTTATAGTCTGACCCTATACGTCTGTATATGTGATCGTCTTGGTAAACGTGGTTTGTAATGTGCTGTATATTTCGTATTGAGCAGTTAGACAGATTTCTCTTTTCGCTTTTATCAGCATTCCATCTGACCTGACAACCAGCTCTCTGATTATTATGAGATTTTGTTAATCAGTAGAATGTCGCGGAGATTCTCTGAATTATTGAGGAACCCATGATGTTGAAATTTAGTCTTGTAAACTTTGGTTGCCTGGTTCTCTCTAATGGCAGTCAGACAACTGATCTTAGGACTACTGCTCTGGTGTTATCGGAGGCCATTTATGGCTGCTGACCACTACTTTGCAAGTTTGTCAGATTGTGTCCAGTTTTCACATGGTTGAGACCAACCAAGACCAAGTTTTGTGTCATGTGACACTCCAAAGTAACGTCCAGTGTGCGTGACGATCATTCATTCATTGTGCATTTGTCCTTTTGTAACGGTTTCACATGAGCACTGCATTATGGGAATGTGTTCTACTTCACAGACCAAATTTTTAAATGACAGTCCTTTGGGAATCAGTCTTCAATTAGCTAATTACCTTGTCAAGCTTGCGCTTGTTATGATAATAGGTTGTTAATCGTTTTCCATTATACATTGACAGGCTTGATGACTTTACACAAAACTTTTGGATTAAATGCTTTGAGGTTTTATTGCTATGCTCCATAAAATATATTTTGGGACCTCGGAGAAGGACCCAAGTAATAATTTAAGCCTTATTGTTACCATCTGAAGTGAGTTAAGAAAATGAAACAACATGTGTGTGTGTGTGTGTGTGTGTCTGTGTGTGTGTGTGTATGCCTGTGTATACCTGTGTGTGTTTGTTCATGAAAGAGAGAGAGCCTCTGTACCTCTAAGTCACCTTTGGTAATGCAAGCTTCTTCTACAGTGAACTGAAGATCCTCCACTTTCCTGTCAGAGAAACAGGGCAGATTAAGTCAATTACATTACACTACACTGCCTTACATCACATTACCTTACATTACACTATAGTAGCAGATGCTTATATTCTGTGTGTCTAGTGTAAAAGATAAGTGTGTCCATCTTTTATAAAAGCAACACTAGTATAGATGCCACATCACTGAAGCAGTAATGCAAGTTAACTATGCTAACCATTAATTTATATTACATCCATAAGAAGCCCCAAAAAAACACCGCCCACCTCTTCTCCTCCTCCAGTTGGTTCAGCAGCTCCACCTTTTCCTTGTCAGCCGTCTCCACCAGCATGCGCAACTGGTCCATCTTAGCCTCCATCTCCAGCACATACTGATGGGGGAGAGGGTACTTCAATGGTTTTGCAAGTTCAGTTGTCATGCGAAGAACAAAAAAGCTACACCGCTGGCCAGAGCCTTAAGGTCTGCATTAGTCCGAATGAGATCAGTCTTACATTCTTTGTGCCATCAGTTACCCATGATGCATGGCTGTTATTAATTAGCCTTTCATTTTATCGTCAAACAGCACCTCACAATCGGACTGATAACCACAGTTATAACCGTTTCAAACCACAGTTCAGAACAACTCAACAGCAGTCGGGTATAAATTTAGGAGGAAAGGTGCTGAAGGAAAGAAGGAAACTCACTTGAGTCTCAAATTTAAGGCTTTAAAGAGCTTCGCCTTTGATCTGGGGGAAGAGCGATTCAAATGTTTGGGGCACCTGAAGCGAAACAACTCTGCCATCAACTTTAATCCGTTAATGTTGAGCTCAATGGAGCGGTTTTCAGGGCCTCCTCACCTGCTCCTGGCTCTCCCGCATCAGGCTGAGCTCCTGCTCCACCTTGCCCATGTGGTTGATGGTGCGCGCCACCTCGGCCCTCTCCAGGTCCCGCTCGGCCAGGAGCTGCTCGATGTGCTGCTGCTTCTCCTTCAGGGCCTCCTGCAGCGCCGTGGTGCCCGAGATCTTCCGCGCGTAGCGGGACGAGGTCTCCGTCAGCTGTGGGAGGGGGGGTCAGGGAGAGGGAGAGGTCAGAGGGGCGGGCGCAGGGCTGAAAGACCCTTTACCGCTTGTTCTCGGTCACCCTTTGGGCTGAAGCAACACAAAGGAGTCCCAGCAGTTTTCTTTCCTTGCCCTGTTCTGCATTTCTTTTACCACAACAACGTTTTGCTTTCTGCACTGCTTTCTCCCTGTTAATGATGTTACTAACCATCATTTCTGTAATCATGCCTCACTTCTAGTGTATGACATACCATATGCTACTGACTTAGCCTATATTTACCATGTAAACTACATTTAATGGCTATGGATAACAGATGCATTATGGGAATTGTGCCTTATCTATCCTGTGTTCTGTAGCTGTCAATGACTTTCGAAATGCACTTATTGTACATCGCTTTGGATAAAATCATCTGCCAAATAAATGTAATGTAATGCGATGGGATGTGTCACGAGTGTGTGTCTGCTGATGTAGCCTTGACTAAACACCTCACACTCTCTGTGAGTGACCTCAACAAATTGATTTAGTTTTGTGCAAGTAATAAAATGGGTCTTTACTTCAGGCTTCATCCTCAAGGTGTCACTGTACGCACTCTAACTGCAGAGATCAGTGGTACAGCTGTCATAGCTGTCAGAGGAATATGACCAATTATATGATTAAGGACCATCTGAAGAGCTCATTCCTACAAGGATGCAAGTCCCTGTGATTGACTTTTTGAGATGACCATGGTACTACAATGTACTTCTTGCTTAACAAGGGCCTTCAGAAAGTTCTGTATCACCCTATTGGCATTGGGAGGATGGAACAGCATGTTAAAGGAAGAAGTCATGAAAAAACATGTCAAGTGGCTCTCCAAGACTCATAGATTTGTTCCCCTTAAGATACTTGGGGCAAAGGAAGAATCTGAATTAAAACAGACGAATGCTACACTACAGGGAGCAGATTTGGAAACAATGGACAACATTGATGTCAGAATGATGAAATGTCCTGCCTTAATGTTTATACTCTTAACTCTTAACATTATTATTAACACCACAGTGGTCTCCCTACCACTGACACTGAAACATTGACCTGTCTTCTGAAAATTAATTGCACATTCTGGCCAAGTACCACACTGTGGCAATGGCAGATCTGCACTGCAGAGCTGTAACCAAGCTCCGGAAACTTCTGTTAAACAAATAGAAGCTTCCTGTACTTACGAAGCAGAAAAGAATGTAAGGAATGCAGGAACTGACTGGAGAGTCTAAGTAAATTATGACCCTTTTCCATCACAAAACCGTACTGCTCTGGACCATAATTTATTTTTTGTCACTTCCTCCCAAATCCCCGTTGTCACAGTTCTCTTCTCACAGAGACAGAAACAGGAATGCATTCCAGTAACTACTAACGTTCAGGGTACGCATGTTTCCGGAACCGTTTTTGGCAATGGAAAAGGGCCGTCATGAGATAACGCAGCAAGGAGGGGCCAGCTCTCTGACAGCAAGGGGAGTCTGGCGAGAGGTCTGGCGACAGGAAGTGACATCACTCGAGGGGAGCAGGGCTCTCACCAGTCCGGCTCGGCTGGGCTTGCCGCCCACGGAGGAGGCCAGGGAGCTGATGGAGCTGATGGAGGAGGCACTGGGGCTGCGCATCAGGCTGGCCCCAGACTTGCGCCCCTTCGATTTGGCCTTGGCCGGGGTGGTGGAGGGGAAGCCAATCCGGGTCACCTTGTGCACGGGGGCGAAGAGGCCGTACTTGGGCTGGCACTGGAAGTACCTGGAGGCAACGGGTTAAAGAGCAACAACAAGATGATAACAATGCACTGCCGTCTATTGTACGCTACTTTGTTTGCTTAATAAAGGTAACCCAGAACCAACCAAGGGCCACATGACAAAATGTGTTTAATAATTCATCATAGATTCAAATAGGTACCACCCACATGAAACCATAAAGCAGCATTACAGTCAAAAAGTAAATAAATAAAAGTGCTTGGAGGTTATTACTATGACATGTGACTTTCTATTTGAGTTGTGGATTACTGCATTGTACACACTTATGTATACAAGCCGCTCTGGATAAAGAGCATCCCATATGTGAACAGGGCTTTGCTGGGAAAGGTAGAGGGGTCAGAGAGGGGTGCCTTTTCGCAGTAGTACCTGCCGCCTGCCACTGCCCCATCGTTCTTGCCCAGAGGTTCATCCAGCTCCACACCGCACCACTCCCCCTTGGCGAAGTCCGTCATGCCCAGGAAACGCACCGCCCCCGCTTTAGTGCCCCCTACCTGTGGGAGTATGAACAGCGCTGTCACATAAGACCAATCACAGCCTACCAGCCGCTCTTCACAGACCAATGGTATTTCAGAGGACTATTCACAGCCAACCAGCCACTCTTCACAGACAAACTGCATTTCTACAGTGTCACATTCATTGCAACAACAATGCAATATTTGAACACTGATTGTACAATGTGGCTAATTTTTAATTAAATCTCTGATAGTCAGAGGGAAAACAGAGAAGGTGGACTTTTAGCAATCAACACATGACGTTATCCCAGTACCACTCTCCATTACCTGTCCAAAAGTTTGTACCTTTTACCCCATTCCTGAGTTGGCAAGAGGGGCACAGCCCCCCCCTCCCTACTGAGTCTTCCAGGGAGTGGTCTTGCCACTGTCCCCTCTGAATTGCTCTGTGGGGGTTTAGGCCAGAGTAAAGTGCAAAGTGTATTGTGAGAAATCCTTTGTAAATGCTCGATATATATACAATTTTAACGGATTGTTTGACAATGAACCAGTTCCAGGTTGACTGAACATTATTGACCAGGGATCATGAAATCTTGCCCTGCTTTTGCCCCACAGAGCATTTTCTTTTCTCCCGGGTAAATAACTCAACAATTAGTGCCACTGATTGTCCAGACCGTCTCCACACCTGACTCCCAGGTAAAGGGAGGGTGGGAAACCAGCAGCTCTCAGCCCTCATGGACCATGATTTGATGATCCCTGTTGTTGACGGTGTAGTTGCTAGCAGACAGCTTCCAGTAGGGGGTGTACAGAGACCCCTCTGTCCCAGGGCATGTGGTGCCACCCAAGTTCCTCAGAGTTTACCACAGTGAGACAGAGCATGACATCGACTACACCGGCCTAAATAAAGGCTGATGTGGAACAAGGAGTATTTTTGGGCTTTTGGGACAGGTGTCGAGGGGGAGCACACAAACTGGGAACATCCTCCATCAGGTCCCATGGTAGATTCTAACACGTATGTGTCGTATATATCTCATGTTTAGAGTAATAATAGGCATTGGGGTAAATCAGGCTATGTAGGATATCACTTCGCCTATAACTTTCTACTATTACTCAACAGGATATGACAACACAGGGGAGCACAATGTGAAAATATGGTTACAGTTAAAGTTGGTGACAAGGATTACAATAAACTGATATTTTATCAGTATTAATGAGCTGAGTAATGATGTAATAAATGACCTCACAACAAACCTATTTGCCTGTGCTGTCCACTGCGTATGCCTTCAATATCTATTCACGCTTCATCAGGTTTCATCATGGTATTCACACGAAGATATTGCGTTATCTAACCCAGCCCAGAGCTGAATTTTCCTGTTGGGAACACTAATGTGCATTCTTTTGTCTGGCCTATACCGTTGAAGAAAGACTATGTAAAACATTAAACAGCTTTTGTGGTGTTTAATGAGTGGAAACAGTGGCACCAGGCTACAGCAGTTAATGAGCTGCTCTCGTGTAGAGCATGGAACTGCTCTGTATACATTTTCCTTTAAGGGTAGGTACCACGGGTGAACGTCAGATATTCTGATATGTTGCTACCTATTAGATACTACAACTATTTTCATAAAGTTTCTCAACTTCTTCTTTTTTGATATATTTTGCAATCTTTTAATGACACATTATATGTGTAAAAACAGGCAATTATATATATACATGTATTTTTATTGTTATGTATTATATATATAAAATATATATATATTTTGGCAAATATACATAATGAACTATACACAATTTTTTTATCACATTAAAACAAGGAAAATAACAAAAAGTGATTTGGCGTAACGTGCAAATGACCACATAATGATATAGTACCTAATTTGTTTACCTGAATAGCCAAAAAAGTCTCATAATACACAAATATCTTGTGTTTTAGCATGTATTCAACTTGAAAACATCTGAAAGGAATAGCTTTTTTCTCTTAACCAGTGGTACCTCCGCTTAAATTTGCACTGAAATGTTCCAGTAATGTACAGTCGCCTTCAGGAAATGTTAGGTCTGTCAGAAGAACAAGATGGCCGCCAGAAAGAGAGTGTAAGAGGACCGCCGGGTCTTACCAGCACCCGGTCGCCTATCTTCAGCTCCCGCTCGCCCTTTTTGGCAGAGCCCCCCTCTGAGAGGTTGGACATGGACTCGCTGGTGGTCCGGGCCAGATTGCTGCTGGCAGCGGTGGGCATGGTGGTGGGCGGGGGCTTCTTTGAGGCGGCGGGGGCCCCCACGGACGCCCCCGGGGTGTTGGAGGTGGGGGTGCTGGCCTGGGAGGCGGGCGCGGTCTGTGCCCCATTAGCCTCGTTCTCAGCCGTGGCGGTGCGGGACAGTTTGGAGGGCCGGGTGAAGATGCCCCGCTGGTCCTCGCACTGGAAGTACCGCACGCCCGCCACCGAGCCATCGTTCTTCCCGATGGGGTCGTCCAGGACGACGCCCGCCCACTGACCGGGCGCAAACTGGGTCTCTCCAAGAAACCGCACGAAGCCGGGCTTGTTCCCGTTCACCCAAACGCGCTCCCCCACCTGGAAGACCTCTTCTGCCCCCTGGGCCTCTGAGGCCCCAGAGCTAGGGGGAAGCTTTTCAGCCAAGGCAGGTTTTGGCAGGGCTGCAGGGGGGAGAGAAAAAATACGATGACTGTCTTTTTGTTTAGAACAGCCCTTCATGTGTATTTTACTAGTTATGGATTTGAAGCTTTTAACCTGTGGAAGAACCTATGCGCTTTGTAAGAACCTATGTAAGTCGCTTTGGATTCAAGCGTCTGCCAAATGACTAAAATGCAAAATGTAAATGTAAAACAATGAACAAAAACCAAATAACCCTTTAGAGAGTAGGTTTTTACAGTCCTCCAGACACATCTTGTGTAGAGGCTGGCCGGCTGTTTGGTGCAGTAATTCCCTCAACTATATCAACCAGAGTTCCTGTTTCAGCTAAAGCCTAGGTTTGTTTTCGTGACCTAACATCAGGGGTATCTGTGGTCCTGGAGGAGTTGTGTGTTGGGGTCTCTGTTCCGTCCCATTAGCCTGGCTTGGTTCTCTGAACGGCTGCACACACCTGGCCTGGTTCACACCCGCATCAGACCGCTAACACTTCCCCCAAGGCCCCATGTGCAGGGTGCAGCTGGAGCCCATAGTTTATGAATGAGGTCAGACTGGGGCTACTGAAATAATATGAGAAAAGTCCTGAAACTGGCATCTTTCCTCATTGTGCACCACACCCTGCTACTTTGTGCACAATCATACTCCAGCTTCACCAGTTTACTGCCATTTATTTGGTATCGGGGCTCATAAAATTAGTGCAGAACGGATTGTCACATCTGAAACCAGACAAGAGCCCTCCACAAATCACAGAGCATATTTGCACTAACAAATAGAACAACGCTGATGGTTATTGATGGACACCTTCTGCCAATAAACCTTTAGGGATCCTGTGAGTGTAGAAAGTATCATCCAATCACCATCACCATGGTCCATTTCTTGCTACCAACATACTCCTTGATTGGTGGAGCTCCTCTATTTTCTTGTGTTGTTTCCATCATGGTTGTCCTACCCTTGGTCAGTCCCTGGATGTGAGGGTAAATGCAGCCAACGGGGGGCTCTTACCGGAGGGAGGGGACGTTTTGGTAGCTGCCCCCGCTGGCCTGCCGATCTTGCTGGGGGCCTTCAGGCCGCTGGGTTTGGGGGTGCTCATGGTTCCCTTCTGAGAGCAGGGGAGTCCACGGGTGTCAGGTGGGGTGCTACCCCTGCCAAAACATGGGCCACCCGCCCCACGCTCCTCTTTCAGGGGACAGGTTTAAAGAGATGCAACAAAAAGCGAAACGGAAACAAAATGGTGGACGTCAAAGGGGGACCCTAGGAGGAGAGGGAGAGAGAGGAGAAAGCATGTGAGAGCGCTACTCTAGTCACTCTGCAGCCAGGTCACTACTTTGGAATTGGGAGAGGTCTGATCTGGTCCCGTGGTGGCGGAATGAGTTTCCCACAGCGGTCACTGATCAGAACAGCATAGATGTCAGCCATCTTCCAACACAGACTGAAGACCCACCTCTTCAGAATGCAACTGAGCTCCTCCACTGACCATTTACCCAGAGTGCTACCTATCCATCCAAATGGTAAATGGTAAATGGTTGGAATTTATATCGCGCCTTTATCCAAAGCGCTGTACAATTGATGCTTCTTATTCACCCATTCATGCACACACTCACACACCGACGGCGATTGGCTGGCATGCAAGGCACCGACCAGCTCGTCAGGAGCATTTAGGGGTTAGGTGTCTTGCTCAGGGACACTTTGACACAGCCCAGGCGGGGGATCAAACCGGCAACCCTCCAACTGCCAGACAACTGCTCTTACTGCCTGAGCCATGTCGCCCCCGAGAGTCCAGTCCAGATTTGACAAGTTTTCTAGATATTTGCTGCAGCTCACCCTGATACAAGGGACCTCAATGGGATTTTTGTGAACTCAAAGCACAACAAAAAGTATATCCAGGAAAATCACTGTACATCAGCATCTCTTTCCAAATATAATGCCACATTCACTCACAAACATCCAAGTTAATTTGTGCACCATTTCATCTAGAACTACTTCTTCCAAAGTATGCCAACTGTGTATCTCAACCAAAGTACACCAGTATTCTGGGGCTCAGTGTCAACATTGTTAAAACAATGCTGAAGCAATGTCAAATCTCAGCAAATATATCTTGATGGTCTTTTTCTGTTCAGAGACTATGGTTCATTGCTCTTGCTCAAATATCATTTTGTTTGAACAATTTTTCAGGGTAGTCTTGTCTTTCAGAGAATCTGGTCTTCTTGTGCTTGTGGTGCCTTTTTGGACTTAACTTTCTCCCTCCAAGGAATTACTGTACTTCCGTCCCGGACTTTGCACTTGTGTTTGCACAGTACGTCATTCTGAATCATCAGCTAAATACCAGTACATTAAAGTAAAAGCATGGGAGAAACTTGTCCAGTTTTGTAAAAGGCAGTCAAAGAGGAGGCAGGATTTTGTGTGAATCCCGTGTGCTCCACTCCACCCCTGTAATACTCAATGTGTCCATATGCCATCACAAACACACATTTCCTGTCCCTCCAAAAGCCTTTGCCAGGCTAAGTATACAAACACCTTGTTTCTAAGGCCTGACTGGCTGCTGACTGAAAGAAAACTACAGAAAGCTACAGACGTTACAGCCCTCCGGGACTGGAGTTTGACCGGCCTGTGTGACTTGGACACGTAGAGTGTGATTGAGCCACATGCAGGCAAGACACCCTCAGTGTAGAGAGGAGAGGAGGGCTGGCCCTTCTCATGTGGATGTGGCATGGGGGCAGGGCCTATAAGCAGAGTGGAGTGGGCATGTTCAAAGGTACTGCTGGAATGTTGACCTCAGCAGACAGCAAACATGGGAGGCGCTTCTCACAACACCATTCATAACTTTCAGATATGGATATTCCAAACACACACTATTGACTAATATGCTACTCCTATACGAGTACAAAATACAAATACACATTGCACTGTCATTGCAATTGAATGACTAATATAGAACATTGCGACAGTTAATTGCATGATTCATTCTTATTTTTGACCGGAAACAGAGGCATTATTGTCTACTCAGTGCTGGAGGACTGAAATACATGCGATTGCTATAACATGGTTAGCCTTCTTCGCTAGGCCCTAATCATCATAGTTATTCTGGCCAAAAAAAAATGTTCAGTCTACCAACTTTCATTAATGACTTTACAATAGAGAAGGCCGCATAAGCCAGAATCACAAGGGTCCAGGGCAGGCCACAGCCAGGGTGGAAAACACACACACACACACACACAATTCGGAGATGCCAATCAAACTTGGCATGTTTTGTAACTATGGGGGGAAATGAGATTAGCTGGAGGAAAGCAAGGCAATAACAGCCAAGCATTACAAACAGAGCCAGGTTTGAATCCCTGAGCCTGGAGAGATGGGAGAACATGGCTGCACGCTGCCTTACACCACACTGTCAGATCTCACTCTGGGGCCACCCAACAGGCTTCCTGCCAGGCCCTCAAACCATATGAAAATGAATCCATAGCTGGTCATTTTCAGAGTTCAAAGCCACACCTCTCACGGGTGATCTGACCACCAGTCAATATGACTGTACCAAGGAGACCACAACAAGGCATTAGCTTCGGCTGTTACTCAACACTACTTCCCACGACTCATGACTGCTGTGAATTCTCTTCTTTGGTTCTCCTGTTTTCGTTTTTCCCCCACAGATGGTGTTGCCCCCCTGGCACCTCAGCTGCTGCCTACCTGCTCTCCGTGGAGTCGCTCTTTCCTGGAGACATGTGCCGTGAACGCCTCCAGGCAATAAGGCCAGGTTCAGCACGCTCGGCATCTCATATGCCAGAGAGAGTTTACGTTGGGTTGCCGTGGCATTAGCCGGGCAACCACAGGACTCATTAAGTGATGACTGCCTCCTGGAACTCAACTGTGCTCAGACTGTTGCCTTGACTACCACAAAAGAATCCAGGGCACTCACTCAGGGGACCACTATCAGCGCTCCTTGGCCCAGATCCAGTTTCCCCCCCATCACACCGAACAGATAAAACAGCAGGACTCTGGAAAACCAGGCAGCTGACAAACGCTACAGAAGGCAATATTGAGGCAGGGCCAGCATCAGAAACAGCCGTGTTAGCTTACACCGGAGGCTAACACCTTGGTTGTAATCAAGAGAGGCTAGGGCACGCCGCTAGTTTTGAGTTAGCGACGTTCTCGGGCCTCAGATGAACGGGACCGGCTCCAGCCGAGCAGCTGCTTTGGAATGCAAATGGATCTGGTCGCCTGGCAACAGTGAGATGCGGCACCCAGGCCTGGCCCGCCCTCTCCGTTGACATCACAGGAACAGCAGGAGAAGCAGCAGGACTTTCTAACCCAGAATAAAGGGCGGGTCAGCTGGGTCACCCTCGCCCCTCTCAAAGGCATTCCGTCTCTCGGATTTGTTGGTTGCCACTGGGGTGCACTAGTCCAATATCCCACAGATCCATCCTGGCTAGAGATCATGCGGGCCATAGAGATGACAAAACAAAAAAATCACATGTCCTGTTCTTTTGGTTTATGATGGATTAATTTTGTTCATTCATTCAATTCACAGAATGAAATGAAATCTAGTTAATGAATTGACAAATTAATTAATTAATCCCATTAAATTCAAAGAATTCACAATTAGTGAATCGTCTGAATTGGGATTCCAAATACTGTGTAACACAAGTCTCCACACTCCAAATAAAGGTATGAAAAGTGGTTCCTTGTACCTTTTTTGCTTGGAAAATGTCAGTCATTGGTATCATAGAAGAACATTACTGTACGTCCAGGGTACATTTGGGAAATTTTATCCTTGAAGAACAAAAATGTACTTCCACTGTTCACCTTATTTCTGAGAGTGTGCAAACACGAGACTGGTAGCTACTGGAAGTTGCACTGGTAGGTGCTCATCTGTAGTAACTCATCTGGACCAGGCAAAACACAAATGGCACAGTGCAGTGACAAGCACTGTTCTGTAGGAGACGGCAAAAAATATTTGATAATGTACTTATCCATGCGCTACCAAATTATGTTTCCAATTACCACCCCCCACCCACCCACCCATACACTGTCTTTACATCTCTTGTCTCAGCTTAAGGCTGCCTCCTGAACCATGCAAAGCCAGATGAGGAACGGGCTCTTCTGCTATAGAGTTCCATTGAATGTACACTATATTCTGTATGTGCAGATAGGAGATGGAGATTAACCCAGCACCGGTGCATTAAAGGGGCTTACGGAATTGCTGGAGGACATTAATGCTCTGGTGAAACAGCTCTGTTCATATCACCTAGTCCGATTGACAAAACCTAGTGTTTCACATGATCACATTCAACAAAATGGCAGAAATGTTCAAATTCGGAGCACTGGGCTTTCATTTAAATTAGATATGGGCCCTGCTGCAAGCAGTCTGTCTTTCCAGTACTGTAGGTATAAAAAAAAAAAGAATCAGCATTGTGTGCTCAAAAAAGTGCTACACTTGCATTTCTTCCATACCTTGCTAACAAGGTAGTTAAAATATACAATGCCTGTTAAAAATCCTATATTAGTGCGGCAACAGCTTTGTGTGAATTCCCTTTTCAGAATGTTTACCAGTCCCTACAATCTATTAATTAGTTTGTGTGACCAGTGTTTCTACAAGTTCTACACTATCAAACAACGCTCACTCCTATGACTTTAGAACTTTATGTAATTAAGTTTAAAGAGAGCAATTTCGCTCCAAAAAAGAAGAAGAAACTCACTGGATGCATAAATTGAGTAAATAGAAATCTTCAAAGTTGTCAAGACATTTCTAGTTTGACCTTACAGCTGCCAGTTGAAACACTGCCCTTTTTATCCGCTGCAGGAGAAGGACTGGGGACAGTCCAGTCTCCCAGACAGGAGCCCGGCTCCCTCTTTTGTGTTCCACCCGCCACAAAATGAGACGTTTGTGACGCAAAAAAACAATTTCTGAAAGATACCCATTCATCGGGAGCCCTGCTGACCACTTTATAAACCGCCTCCGTCCAGGAACTGCAATGTAATGGCAGAGATTTTGGATGCTTTTTGGGTGTGGTGCTTACAATAACCTTCTCAGATAGGATAATATGGAGGCCTTCCAGTCACAACTCACACTTTGTACACACCATTTCTGTATGGCGTCACCTAATCAATTTGGTGAATATTTGAACAGTGACACAATTTTAAAGGGCTGTAATTCTTACACAGTTCCCTCCATGTGGATTTGGGCAGATCCCAAAGCAGACTGTCAGCTTTCATTTGAGGGTATAGCTATACATCCATATGGAGTAAACCATACAGGAATTACAGCCCTTTAAAATTATGTCACTGACCAAAAACCTACAGACCTCACTGTATGCAAGTGTGGCCCCACTTTATTGACTATGTAGGGTCATTTGTCCCCTGCATTTGATCCTTGCTACTTAGGAGCAGTGGGCAGCCACAGTGCAGCACCCAGTGATCAACTCCAGTTCTGAGGCAAGCGCCTTGGTCAAGGGCAATGGTAGGAGTCCACCTAACCTGACATACATATTACCTGGAGGAAAACTCATGCAGACACAGGGAGCACACGCAAACTCCACAGAGAGGACCTGGAACCTTTGGTATTGGACCTGCACCTCGTCAGTGCCGACTGGGCTTTGTTTATGAAGCTCACTTCCTGCTCGTTTAGAGACATTGCTCACTAGCTCCAGTGGGGTCGGCTCAAGTATATGTCTTTCAGCCACCCATTTCAACGGAAGCCAATGATACCCATACAGTCAAAATAAAGTAATTAATTTAGCCTATATGCAGTCGCAATAGGAGTTTTTTCTTGATTTGTTAAGCTACTGTGTTATTTGGACAATATTTTAATATGTTGTGATGGAATCTGACAGTTTGCGTCCCTGCTGAGTTTCTGCTCGTCACAGTATCGCCCAATTAATGATCTGGATTTCATTACCATATGAGGGTCCCCCTTTTTCCCCACTGCACAGTCTCTACTAGGACGAAAAGGGCACTTCGGCAGCTTCAAAACGTTTTCACAAGCCCATAGACAGTCAATAGCTGAGTCATTTCGTCCATATTTTTGTAGTCTATGGTACCCACAAGTTCACCAGTTGAGCTGCTCATTGAGTGTGTTCCTCTGACTTGCGAACTCCCATAAACATCTGGTGCTTCAGAAGAGAGCTTGTGCTTGTCTATGCTCTCCTTAGCCTTGTAGTTTGAGCATGACTGGAGATTCCAAAATGGGGAGTGAAAATAATAGGCTACATTTAAAGAAATGTTAAATTCTTAGCTCTATATTCTCTTTCACTAAGCTGCATTTTTGTTAGTCATGCATGCTGAAGCTAAACGTTGAAGACACTGTTATTAATACAGTGCTTCTCATTGGTCCCAGAGGACCAGGGCAATTAAATGGGCAAGCTGCTACCACTTAGTACCCAAGGACTTTTGAGCACAGAAAGTCCATTATGGACTACCATCATCTTCCCTGAAAATGCTACTTGCTGAATCAAACGCCACACTGCAAATAAAGGCGGGCTTAAATGCTTTAGTGTTTTTTTTTCTTCCCAGTAGAACAAAGTTAGTTTGTTTTAAGTTACTATATGCTTGACAAGTGCAGTCCCATTGGCAAATCTTGAAAGTCGTAAAACTGTTTCTCCTCATTGGCAATATGTTGTGTTTTAGTAAAAAACTGTAATAAAAATGAGATTTTAAGTCTAAATACAAGACTAAAATATATTTGACACTTATTTATAGGTTTTTGCAGCACAGGAAGGCATCCCAAAAAGTTAATTGGTGATCATGGGATCCAGTTCTGTAAGCACATACAGGCTGACATAGAGCTGCTGAGCTCCAGAGCTCCAGAAAGCGTTCACAGATCCGAGGTGTTGTGTCTCAGCCGGTTACATCTCCCACCGCTGACTGAGAAAGCTCCTGCGTTTAGTCACTGGCTCCTCTGTGTGTTTCCCGGCACACAGAGGAGCAGCTGCTGATCTTCACTGGCTGTCTAAAAAGGGTCTTTTACATCACCTCTGGAATGTAAACTGTACAACCACAGTAATGGTTAGGGAGCGGAGTACCTCAAAGGTTGTGGGTTTGATTCCCACCTGGGAAGCTGTTGTGGTATGCCTGAGCATGATACTTAACCTGAAGTGCTTCAGTAAAATGCCCAGCTGGATTTGTATCATATGTAAAACATGTCACCTGCACTGCTGCCATGGATTAGAAAACTCTTCAACTTTGTTTGTGAGACCGGTCCCAGATCCACCCTGCAGCCCTAGAACTGGTCCAACAGAAGGATAACCGAGATCCAATTTCTGAAACTGCAAGGCATTGAATTTTGAGAAAAAAATAATCCTGAATACCAAGAACAATTGTCGTGGTACACTATCACAATAAAGGCAAAAACCTTTTTGTTTTGTATATAAAACTGCCAATACGTTGTGGAAAATTGCCCTTTGCCATTGTTTATCATTTAAAATAAAGACGGGCAGAAACTGTTTAGTTTTTGTTTCACTTGGACTGTATTCATGAATATTCTACATTTTAATGCAGTTACAGGAAGGCTTTTCCTGCAGATGGTGGCCTTTACAGCCAGCTATGAATCACATCTTTCTCAGAACCACCCTTTTGAAATGTAGTAGATAGAATGCAATTTTAATGTGGGCTAAAAACTCCTATGAAAATAAAACTCTACTCTGTAGCAGACAGAACTTGCTTCTTCCCTTTATAAGGAAATTCTCATTATTTTGCATGTGTGTGTCTGTGTGTGTGTGTGTGTGTGTGTGTGTGTGTCAGGACCTGGGGTACACTGCCCCTTAGTCTACCCCATACTACATGTAGTGCAAGCACATTGTCCCATTGTAACACTCTGTGGCTTGCTTGCCAATGCCAGCCTGAGAACTGTGTGGGCAGAGCATGAGCAAAATCCAGCGTGTGTCACACACTGGCAGGACAGTGCAGTCATTTTCAGCCCCGCAATTTCATACACACCCCAAATGGATGTGCAGCACCACATCGTTGCCTCACTATGCTGTTGTAAGCAATCCAGAGATGGCATGTGATGTCATCACAAACAATGGGGTATTATGCCCGATGAAATGTGTCAAACTCCATTCCACTGCTGTATGAATCAGAACAGAACACAGTCCTGCACAGACACCTGTTTCCAAGACTTGCTTGGCCAGCACACGGAACTTAAAGGACATCCCTCCCATGGACAGTGCCCTGGCAGCTTTTCTCCTGATCCTGGACAGGTACACTCAGTGATAACGGTCAGGTTTGTAGGACATAAAGAGACGAACGAGATACCCAGACAGTTATACCTCTGCCCGCCCTTGTGCAGGCTCACAGCAAGCAAGATGATACGTAGGAGCAGTTTGACAACTGAGCCATGCATTATGCAGGCTTACAGTTGTAATAACAGCTACCATGAGACACCTTAACTGCCTACAAAACTATTCAAATATCCAGTCAATTATAACACTAAAACAAAAAAGTATCTAACATTCATCTGGTAACATAAAATTGAATTATTCACCACATGGCCAAAACATCTGTGCCTTTATTTTTATTCACACATCATTATCTCACGGTTGCGCTTAACATCAAAATCAAGGTCACAGAACAAGTAGGCCTAAATAAGAACTGGATGGCAACAATGATGAAATATTTATCCTATGACAAGTAGTCCAGGGTATCCTTGCCTTTACCTTTGTCAATCCACCACACAAGCAAAGCTACTTGTTGCATTTTATTAAGTTAAGCTCACAGAACAAGCAAGTCAGAACTAGGAGTATCACGTCAACAATGATAAAATGGAATGGATGTTTAATTATGGACTATGGAATCACACCCCTTAATTCAAACAATGAGTCAATATAAACCCACCCCATGACTGTGCGTTTCCCACTAATAAGTAGCTAGGCTAATCTCGAAATACACGGTAATAAACAGGCAATAAAAATAATAATATTTCAAGTTTGCAACACGTAGGCTAACTTCAATCACCATTTTCATTTCATTCTCGTGGGTCTCATCAGCAGGTGTTTTGACACGATGAACCGCTTGCGCCGTGAGGTGACAGGCACGGATATTTTTATATGCGTGGCAAATGGCATAACGTTACATTTTCAAGAAGCAACACTCATTTGTGGTCGACCATGGCTCTTTCTTAATGGATGATCCAGACATCGCTGATCAAATCAGCGACAACCTTCACTCCTGATATAGATATTTTGCATACATTTTACAAGCAAATGCAACATTAAAGTTACGTAGTCTAGCTAACAGTTAGTTCCAATTAGCTAACAGGCAACACTGTAATCTTTAAAATACACATAAATTCCACAGAATTTATGCTGGTGTGGCAGGTCCTCGAAGCACACAACGTCATGTCACACAATCGAGCACACACCTACGTTTTCTAGCTTCAGTAGCTAAGTGGATAAAGAGGGACAGCCCACCGAATTCCTCCACTCCACATCTTTGCGGTGTGAGATGTGTTATTGTTTCTCTCTTAGACCCCTGAATGATATTTTACATGGACTCGATTCTGATCAGAGCACAATAACACATCAGCATACATGAACATTTTTAAAACGCGTAGTGATGATATTGACTGTTTATCACCAACTGTAAGGATAGCTGCCGTAGCAATAGGCTATCTTGCTACCTACTTGTTTTGCGATTTATATTCCTTTGACATTTTAATGTAACTAACGCAAACTATTGCATGACATAATAATTATTCAGACGATGTAGCTAGCTATGCCACAGTAGTGATGGCACCTTACCTGGATTATAATCGTGAAATATCTCAAAAAGAAGCAGTACAACCACGCTCCCTATAATCCCAGGCTTTGAGCCCCTTTCGTCTGGGGATAGGTTGCTAGCGGTTCACACACAACGCCTTCTCAGATGCCGACTGGGCTGCGCGATTACGTCATCGTCTTCATGATCTGTTTGTTTCTCTCCGCCCGTCTAGGCTGGGGCTGCTAGTTATTGTTGCTGGCAGATGTTAGATGTAGGCTTTTTGGACCACGTAATTTGCGTATAAAACCCGAAGATTAGTGTTTATTTTTAAACGGTGTGTAAAGTGTCACAAGTTATTGTTGCTAGTAGTTAAAAGTGGAATTGAAAATGAAAAAATGCGATTACTGTACTTTCATTAGGGACCAGCTTCGCAGACAAAGATGAAGCCCATCATAGATTAAATTAAATTTGGCCATACAAAAATAATTTTAGTCCAGGTCTAAGTTCTGTGAAACTAACCCCACTTGTACAGGCTATAGATAGACACAGCTTTATATGGGATGAGTGTAGATTCACTGAAAAGAGTGTTAAACCGTTGTGTAAAATGTAAAACCGTTCTCGTTTTGGGGCAAAAGCAAATATTATACCACGTGAATAAAATGTTGCATAATGTAAAGCATCCCCTTTGTATGTGAGATGTATACATTGAATTTCTGCTGCTGCATGCAAAGCTTGTTGCAGCTGAAGTGTGCAATTCAGCATTCAAATGCTGGTATTCTCTTGATCCCTGTCAGCCCGTCAATTTACAATTTATGCTTTTCTTGACTCTGGAACCATACACTCACACGCACACGAAATCAATGACAAAACAGTCAATTACATGCAACTAGCATATGGTTTTCTTGGGAAGGTTTAAAATTATGCTTATTTTGTCATTCAATTCACATCTCACATATGCAATGGGTATGCTTTCAACATTCAACATTTTATTCACATTTAGTAGTGGCAACCACAAAGAAAACATTCAGCTCCTATAAATCATTGTATATTACCATTAGTTCAGTTTTTCCTTTACATTTACATTAAATTTACACTACCGGTCAAAAGTTTTAGAACACCCCAATTTTTCCAGTTTTTTTATTGAAATTCAAATTCCGTTCAAGTCCAAGGAATAGCTTGAAATGGTACAAAGGTAAGTAGTGAACTGCTAGAGGTTTGAAAAAAAAAAGGCAAGGTTACCCAAAACTGAAAAATAATATACATTTCAGAATTATACAAAAAGGCCTTTTTCAGGGAACAAGAAATGGGTTAACAACTTAAAGCTGTTCTGCAGCAATGGAGGTTGATCAAGCCTTGAAAGTTGGTGCTACCAATACCTACAGGTGTTCCAACTTTTATTGATTACTTACAACCCCCTCTGTCTGCATAAAAGTAGTGTTGGAACACACTATGGTACCATACCCTTGTGAGCATCATTTGAACAGTATTGTACTGTAGAAAGTAGTGTGTTACTATAAAAATGGCGAGAAAAAGGCAATTAACAATGGAAGAGAGACAGACCATCATGACACTTAAAAATGTAGGGCTTTCCTACAGAGAAATTGCAAAGAAAGTCTAGGTGTCAGTGAGTACAGTTTCCTTCACCATCAAAAGGCACTCAGAAACTGGGAGAAACTCTGACAGGAAGAGGTCTGGCAGACCCAAAGCCACAACAGAATCAGAAGACAAGTTTCTGAGAGTCAACAGCTTGCGTGATAGGCGGCTCACAGGACAACAGCTTCAAGCACAGCTTAATAGTGGTCGTAGTAAGCAAGTCTCAGTTTCAACTGTGAAGAGAAGACTTTGACTTGCAGGTTTGAACGGTCGAGTTGCAGCAAGAAAGCTATTGCTAAGACGTCAGAATAAGAAGAAGAGGCTTCCTGGGCCATGAAACACCGCCGGTGGACTACTGAAGACTGGAAGAAGGTGTTATGGACTGATGAATCAAAGTTTGAAATCTTCGGTTCATCACGCAGGATTTTTGTATGCCATCGAGTAGGTAAAAGGATGGTTCCTCAGTGTGTGACATCAACTGTCAAACATGGAGGAGGAAGCGTGATGGTCTGGGGCTGTTTTTCTGGATCCAGGGTCGGTGACTTGTACAGAGTGAGAGGCACCCTGAACCAAAACGGCTACCACAGCATTCTGCAGCGCCATGCAGTACCCTCTGGTATGCGCCTAGTTGGTCAGGGGTTCATCCCACAGCAAGATAATGACCCAAAACATACGTCCAAGCTATGCTAGAATTACCTCAGGAAAAAAGAACAAGATGGTAAGCTTGAAAACATGGAGTGGCCAGCACAGTCTCCAGACTTAAACCCCATCGAGCTGGTTTGGGATGACCTGGACAGAAGAGTGAAAGCAAAGCAACCTACAAGTGCTACACATTTATGGGAACTTCTGCAACAGTTGGGAAGAACTTTCTGCAGAATATTTGATTTCCATTGTAGAAAGAATGCCACGAGTGTGTTCAGCTGTTATATCTGCCAACGGTGGCTACTTTGATGAGTCAAAAGTTCAGAATACATTTTGGTTTATAAATTCATTCCATGATTTATTTTTTAACCTCAATTGTTTATTTGTTCTATGCTTTCATTTCAGAGTACAATGAGACATTAAACTGCATAATTTTCAATAAAAAATTGGGGTGTTCTAAAACTTTTGACCGGTAGTGTACATTTTAGTCATTTGGCAGACGCTTTTAATCCAAAGCGATTTACAAGTGCATAGGTTCTTCCACATCACATCCATAACTAGTAAAATACATATGAAGTACTGTTCTAAACAAAAAATACGGTCATCGTAAGTGCAAATTTATTTTATTTTATATATATTTTTGGTTTAGACAAGAGGGATATCGGAAAGGGGGAGTGGGGGGAAATCAGGAGGGAGGACAAAGGTACAGTTTGAAAAGGTGTGTTTTCAGTCTGCATCGAAATAGGGGGAGGGATTCTACTGTCCTGACAGTGGTGGGCAAGTCATTCTACCACTGAGGAACCAGAATGCAAAACAGGCGTGAAAGTGCAGCTCGACCGCCAGGTGCTGGTAGTGAGGGAACCATAAGGCGACCAGAGCTGGCAGACCACAGTGGTCTAGCTGGGGAGTAGGGAGTGATTAAGGATTGGATGTAAGGTGGGGCAGTCCCCTTAGCAGCCTGAAATGCCAACACTAGGGCCTTGAATTAGATGCATGCGGCAATAGGAAGCCAGTGGAGGCCAATGAGCAGTGGGGTGACATGAGCCGACCTGGGCTGACTGGTGATCAGGCGGGCTTGCAGCATTCTGGACCAGCTGGAGGGGCTTGATGGCACAAGCTGGGAGACCGGCTAGGAGGGAGTTGCAGTAATCCAGACGGGAAATGACTAGCGCCCGGACTAGGAGCTGGGTGGCTTTCTCCGTCAGGAGATGACGGATATGGCGAATATTGTAGAGGAAGAACCAGCAGGTTCTGGCAGTGAAGGATACATGAGGAGTGATACCTTAGGATACCTTACTAAGACTGCCATTTCCAGTTTTGTATAGATAAATCATTTATGTTTTATTGAAAACGATGGTCCACCTGCAATGACAAATCTGAAGAATTAGCATCAATTTAAGAAAAGGTTCTTCAAAGCATGTCTACAGCACAAACCTCAATTACTGTTGGACAGAGAGCCGCATGAAATGGTCTGCCAGGTAAACGCTCCTGTAGAGAGGGGTTTGCCATTTGATCAAAATGCACTCTTTGTAAACATTCCTGCTTAACAATGAATCATTTAGCCATTGATCATTGCGTTCATTAAACCATCACAACTTTTCATTAAGCCTAATACTGAAAGGTTGCCTTTTCCATACTGTCCCCCCAAAACAATTGTGCAAGATGAGCCAGGTCCATTTTAATGCAACTGGGAATTAATGAATATTATTCAGACTACTGTTTAATTGTTTTCCTTGAACTTCATTTTGGCAAGCCTATAGCAGCGGTATTCTAAATACTTTAAGTTGTCTGAATATTTTAAGAAAGGTTGATTTGAGCTGGCACGGGCTGTTACTATAGTGCCACCTTGCGGCCAAGAAATACCAAATAGCATTCTATCTTGGAATCAAGTCACACCCATAGACTGCACACATAAACAGCAAGTAGGCAACAAAATAGCAGGGTACGGCATCAAGTACATGAGTAATAAAAACCTGGAGTCGCCCTGCGATATGAATTCCATCATAGTTGGCTAGCCAAGGACATTGCTATGAATCAGACCACTCCAATACGAGAACCAGATAATCTCAAGGGAATAAAATGAGGGCAAACTTCAAAATAACCATATAATTAAGAGATATCGGAAAATAAAACCATACCTTTTAATAATTATTTTGGTCTAGGAACCAGAGCACTGCCAGCTATCAGATTTCACAAGCGTTTAATCTTTTTTTATGGTGGATCGGTTGATGGTTACCGTATACAGATATTAACTCGTGAAAATGTTATTAAAAAAACCCATAGACTGTGCTCAAACAACATAAAAAGTCGTTTCCCATACATCGATATAGCTCACCATACCACCCATTGAACTGTATAAAAACAGTTCAGTTATACCACCTTAGTCGGAATACCGAGCCGTCTTCGTCAATTAACTATATGATATACGCTCGATGGTCTTCGTCCCTGTATGAGAGCAAAGGGGTCACAGTTCACAGGGTCGGAGGTAACCCAGAGAAATCAACGATTGGTTGAGAGGTGTTGCCATGCCCACCCTCACGAAATGCCAACAGAGTTGCTTTATTGTGTAGGAGAAGCTAGCTAATGTTTATTGTTATGCGATTTGTTTTTATTTTTGACTTGGAATTACATATTAGTAATACACATGTAGAGGCTAAGTACATGTAGCATGTTAACCATTCTGGTATCACTTCTAAAATCGGTAATATGCCAAGTTAGCTAGCTAGCTATATTAGCAATGTTTAGTGCTGCTCGGTGTTGCAAACGTTGGCTGTTGTTCGAAGCCAGCCACCACACAATAGCTAGCTAGCTAAGTCACCAACTCTATTCGTACATAAATGTCGTCTCATTGGCTTGCCCCAGGTTTAGCTAAGCCATGTCGCTAGGAAATGTGACGTTTTTCTCACTACCTAGCTTATTTAACCAGATCTTAGCTCGTCTACATGCTTAGAGTACACATTTGCAGTACGTTAATTTACCTTTAATTTGGTACTAACGTTACGTGGCAGCTGACAGGCATACCGACTCTGAGCATGTCAACACCAGAGATGATCTCTGTGTTTCTACCTCATTGGCAAACTGGCGAGAGGAGCATTCGCTTTCTGTACCTTGCTGGTTCCAGCTCGTTTAAAATCTGCGACAGGGGTAATGCTGAGGTTTGTCCAAATTACTTTTATTTGTTGAGTTTTCACTATTGTGCAGCTTGTATTGAGATTGTTTCTTAGACAACCTGAACTTTAGGCTTTAAGTTACCCTGCCTTTAAAATACCCTGAATGGTTACATTGAATGGGGTCAGTTAAGGATAATACTAAGGATAAAACATCCACGAAACAGCACAGGACTACACCACAATTCACCAGACATATTGGGTACTTATGCCAAGTTTCAAGAAACTCACACAAGTGTCTGATCTCATTTCAGGATACTATGGTCCCTCTTTTTCTGGGTGCCGACCTGTTCTCAAAAACCGATATTAGGAAGGAAAATCATCCAAGATACCATGCCAAGTTTGCCAAAAAAGGGCTGGCCACAAAGCTTGTGTTTTCCTCTGGTAAAGTATAACTTCAACTTAAGATCATTCTTAATAAATGAACACATAAGACTGCAGAACTCTACCTCCAATGTTCCGTGCTTCCGCAGAATTCAGATTCCATGGATTGCGACTTCCCACGGCTAGCTGCAGCCTGTGGTTCTACAGCATCCAAGGTCTCTTCCGGGTGGCCTTTGAACTCTACAGCAAACAGGAGCAGCTCTTTGTGCTGGAGGCATTTCAGGTAACACCCAAACCAGCTGCTCGCCAGCATATCAGATACATAGGGCCGGTTTCACAGGCAGATTGAGCTTAGTCCTGGACTAAACTGAGTTTCGTATGGAGAATCTCCGATGAGTATAGGGGGGAGGAGTGGAGGAAAGTTTATCAAATATCGGGACACACCCGATATGGGTATTGGCCCGGAAAGCATCCACCGATCCCCATCAGTGCTGTTCTGTTCATTCTCATCAACATACTCCTTGATTGGTGGGGGTCCTGTCCATTTTCTACCTGTTAGGTCGCATCACAACAGTCATATTGTTGCTTTATTATCCTAGAAAAGATCCATCATCTCCCCACCCATCAGCTTCACTCATACACCTGCCACACTTAGGCCTTTATATTATTTAGCCACTTGCCTCACAGTTCAATGCATTTCCTCCCACAGGCACTATGGAAGTCGCGAATAAATGATGCCCCCCTGAACGCATGCTATGACCTGAGTGCCCAACTGAATGCCCCTCTGCCCGATGAGATTGTGGCAATGCACGACAGAGAAACGCTTCACAAGCTGAGATCACAGAACATCTCAAGGGCACGTTTGGAGTTACCTCAGGTGGCAGAGGTGCCTGATGAGGGCCACGAGGAGGGGACGTCCCCCCCCGACGGCAAGTCCACAGCCGACCACGACTACTGCAGTCCAGCCGACGGGGAGCCGGCCGATCGACCGGGTCATCTTCGACTTGTCTTCGAGAAACTTACCAGCTTGGAAAAGGCTTTGAAGGCCTCCGAGCAGCTCTTTGGGAAAGAGCAGCAGGAGGCCATGCTCCTCCTGCTGGGTCACACAGAGAAGCTCGCGGCTCAGGGCCCAGATGAGGAGGCGCTGGCTGAAACGGTGTTGGGGCTCCTACGGACCCAGGGCCCAGGTCCCGGGGCGGGGGACTCGGTGTACTCCAGCCCCCTGCTCCGGGCCGTTGGCGGCTGGCTGGGCCGACAGTTCCACTCCGCCAACACCTGCATCAGCCAACAGGTGGAAGGCTTCAAGGTGCGGCACATCGAGCGCATTACGGACCTGCCTCCAGCTGAGGAGCTGGCAGGGGAACTCTTCCCGGAGGCCATGAGGATACTGCTGCTCACCTGGATGGGCCTGGACGAGGCCTCGGCCCTGTGGAAGCGTCACAGCGAGTATCCCATCGTGCTTCTCATCCTGGAGTTCGCCAACCACAACCTCATCACTGGCGTGGCCCATGTCCTCTACTCCAGCCTCATATGCAAGTAGAGCAGGGAACTCAGACTCCAGTCCTACACGGCTGCAGTTTCCACTGGCTTTTGGTGCATTTCAAGTGTTTGAATTGCCTTTAAGACAGGGATCATCAACTCTGGCCCTCAAATCGAAATCCCAGGTAATTAGGTGCTACCGATTGGCCAGACTGATAAAGGGAGGGTGGAAAACCAGCAGTTCTCAGCCCTTGAGGACTGCGAGTTGATCATCCTTGGCTGATCAGTAAGTTCATCAGCCAGAGGCTTGTTCTGATTAGCTCAAGACTCCTCCATGGCCTAAATTACCTGCCAATTTAACACTATCACTTCTCATCAGTGGATTGTGTTTGATTCCTGGCCATAAAAAACACATTTGTGATTGTGCTCAATGGCATCTAAATATCATATGAACAGAAATATACACCACAAATGATTGTTGGTTTGAGGTTTTCATTGACCACATAAAGGTGATATTACTAACGGTGGTGTAACAAGTTGCACAAACCACAATCTTCTGCAGAATTAACACAATCAGTGATTGTGTACGGCAAGTTTCCTGCCACTTCAGTCTCCATGTCAGTACGTACAGTTGGGTGGTTTAAATGTCTGTTACGATGAATCTGCATGTGATTGAAAGCAAACCTGAACTCTAAATGGTAGTTAGACATGAGACCTTTCCGCAAATTTTAAAGCAAGATTTTTTTTTTTACTGTTTATAAATTATGAAAAATAAAGGCCCTGTCCAAGGGGTTCATTTCCACAAGAAGAAGGCTACAAAAACTTGCGATGTTTAAAACCATTTCTTACCTATTTCCACTGTCAGACATTATAAGGTGGAAGAAAAATGGAACAGAATTCAAGGCAAGATCTGGAAGAACCCACACATCACTGCAAAAGAGCTGCAAAAAGGTATGTCTGAAGTATGCAAAAGAAGACATTGAGAAGCCTGAAGCCTGTGCTTTGGATTGACAAAACTAAAATTGAACTTTTTGGCCACCACCAAAGAAGGTATGTTTGGAGAAAAAAGGGTGTTACAAAGTACTAACTGACAGGATTCCCAATAAAAGTAATCTTGCTTTAAAATGTGTTTTCTTTAACATTGTACGATTTAGAAGTCAGGATTGCTTCTGTTCACTTAGACATTAATTGTAAAAGGCTTTTTGACCAGGGGTGCCCAAATCTTTACACACACTACTGTAATTCAGTATTGTTTATTTATTATCCTCTATAATCCTGGCAATCAATGTATAATTATAGCATTTAAAAACCAGGTGTTCAAACCAAAGAAAATGTGTACAATAGGAAAAGGGGGGCAGGGGTGATTGCAATGTAATTCCCAGTCTGCCCCTCCCCCATTGTCTGTCTGAACAAACAAACCGTGTAATTCTGACAATGTACAGAATCCAGTTATGGTTAGCACTCCACTATCTACAAAAAAAAAAAAAAAAAAAAAATGTACAAATGCTTTTTTTTCTTCCTCTTAATAAATTATACTCAGTGCAACATCCATGCAAGCTTGTCGACTACAACATAAAAAAAGCGCTTGGAACACTTCAGCACTGTGGTGGAGCTATACGGAGTGAGAGCGAGAGAGCTGGAGAGAGAGAGAGAGAGACAGAGAGAGACGGGGCTTGACGGCTCATAGCATGTCCATCCCTCGCGAGGTGAAGGAAGAGGAGAAGCCCAGCCCCATGCCCCTCTGGGTGTGCGTCTGTGACCGGGCCATCTCGTACTGCACGTCCAGGTTACGGAACACCTCCTCCTGCTGCCGCAGCGTCTTCAGGCTCTCCTCATCCATCGCCCCCGGCGCATCGCCGCCTTCCTCCTGCAAAGGGTGCCGAAAATTACACTTCACAGAGAAAGCTTTACAGAGTAACGGAAGAGAAACCACCAGGACCTGAACCTCCAGATAGCAAGTGCATGAGGTAGAGGTGACAGCTAGCGGTAGATCTTGTGCAACTGTCAGCAAAACCATTCCGATTCATATACTTTAAAAACTATGGATTTGAAGTTGGCTATATAATATCATTACTGCAACAGCATTTGGTTTCATTTCCCCAATATTGCATTGTGGGTGGCGTTTAGGCTACATACCAATTTTGGTTAGCTGGTCCTAAGGTTCACACCTCCAAAGTGAGAACTAAAAGTGTAACATCCTAGAGTCCAAGAACTCTGGAACACGGTTACTTTTTTAGCAAAGTTTTGAAAAATATAGACACCTTTTTGTGATTTGTTTACCAATAATATCAGGAAAAGGGGAGCCTTTAAATGCTCAAACTCACTTTAATGCCCATCAACTTGCGGAATTTCGTATTTTGGTCCTTGTTTCCAAAGCTTAGTTTCTCCCACAGCTCAGCGGTCTGTGACTTATCCTGGAACAGAATTCATTTCAAATCATTTCTTTTGCAGGTCCATCTTCATCACAGATGGTCCGGTAAATCGAAATGGAACAAAATTATTTTATCCAATTCCAAAGCTTTCAAACACTATCTACAATGTGCTACAGCAGGCAGAATCGTTTCACTAACCTCTATGAAAAACAGGTTCTCGATTTATTCATTTGACAACAGCCCTTGATTCTATACACCATGATGTCTACAAAACTCGCTAAACCAGTATTACCAGCGTACTGTCAATGAAGTATTAGAATCCGAAACAGTTACGCATTTGATCTGGTTCCCGGGTGAAGCGCCTCACCCCTTCTTTCTTGCCCTGCCAAAGCATCTTCCTCTTCTTGTCCTGCTCCGCTAGCTTGACGGCGTTGACAGCGGAGGGGTTGTAGAAGCTGGGCACGGACATGCCGGTCTCCGCCAGCACCTTGGCCTGCATGGCGGCCATTTGAGCCGCCATGGCGATCTGGGGCGTGACCTGCGTGCCCGCGGCCAGGAGGGCGGCCATGTTGAGGATGGAGCTTCCCGCAGCCGCAGTGGCAGCGGCGTCGCACATGAGAGGGGTCGGCATCGTGAGACCGGCAGGCATCGTGAGACCGGCAGGCATCGTGAGACCGGCGGGCATCATGAGACCGGCGGGCATCGGCAGACCACCGGACATCGGCAGACCGCCGGGCACTGGCATACCACTGGGTACGGAGAGACCGGCAGGCACTGGGAGGTTGCCAGGCACCGCCAAACTGCCAGGCACCGTCAGATTGCCAACACAGCCTGAAATGACCCATTACAGTTCAGTAATGGCTTCACTATCACAAACACATTCACCAAAAAAAAAGAAAAAAAGAATTAACACTTTTAAAAGCTAAGACCAAGATTAAGCCTCATCCTTGACCAGGAATCAGCAACTCAGTCCCCGAAGGCCAAGAACTACCCTCCCTTAACCTGAGAGTCAGGTCTGAAAAAATAAATCTGGGGCTGGATTTCAGGGCCAGAGTTGATGGCCCCTGTCCTAGACCCTGTCTAAAATTCAATTTAGTCCAGGACTAAGCTTGATCTGTGAAACCGGCCCTATGATTCCCACGTTGGAGGTGGTAAGATTTAAGATGGGGACACTCTGACTATGTTAATTTCATCAAGGCAAATGTTAAACGTCCCTCACCGGCGACAAGCTCCTGCCGCTTCTGGATCTCCTGCAGTTCCTTCTCCTTCTGTCCCTGGAGCTTCTTTGCTCTTTCCAATCTTGTGGAGAAAAGAGAAAGGCAGGAGGGGGGTTAAGAAACAACACCTGGATTTGCACAACCAGACGGGCGAACACTGTACTGTACCCACAGGTGAAGAGAGATAAATAAGTTTCGGCCTCACAGTTCATTAAAGCAGCTGTAGTACCTTCTGGCCAAGGCTTCCTGGGCGTCCATTGCAGTGTTTCTCCCCGGGAAAACCAGGGGACTCACTGACCTACTGCGGCTCTTGCTGCATGCTCGTGGTCGCTCGATCCGTTTCTTCCTTTCCCTGGAGGAGAGGAGACACAGAACTGCCACTCAGACACAGTGTCGAGGGAGACCCACAGTTTAGATTTAACTCCTCAAATGTTTTTACATTTTCTCTTTAATTCACACCCTGTTTGCAAGCATCTGACAATCAAAGTGACTGGATAATAAAATGGGGGTACGACTGCTGCAATGTCACCTTAGCAGAAAACAGAAAAGAGGGCCACCAATCATTGAGGATGTTGGAGAACACCAACAGAGACTGGTGGATACTTTCTGGCTCCCTGTGGGTATCAGTCAGGAAGTATCTAAAAAGCATCCACCAATCACTGCTTGTGTTGCTGTTCATTGGTGGCAATGTGCTGTTATTGGGTAGTTCCTCTCTCATTATTACATTACATTATTGGCATTTGGCAGACGCTCTTATCCAGAGCGACGTACAGTTGATTAGACTAAGCAGGAAACAATTCTCCCCTGGAGCAATGCAGGGTTAAGGGAATGCAGGGTTAAGGGCCTTGCTCAAGGGCCCAACGGCTGTGCGGATCTTATTGTGGCAACACTGGGATTTGAGCCCCCAACCTTGCGGGTCCCAGTCATTGATCTTAACCACTACGCCACAGGCCACCCTCTCTCATCTACCAGGAAGGAAATATGTGACCGTCTCCTCCAGTGTGCCCACCTGCTCTTGCTGCGGCTTCGACTCCTGTGTCTGTGTTTGGAGCGGGACCTGGAGCGGGACCTCGGCCGCCGCTTCCGGTCACGGCTCCGGGAACGTCTCTCCCGGCTGCGGGAACACGAGCGCTTGCGGTCCCTGCTCCGGCTGCGATGGTGTCTGAAACCCACCCACCACAAGCACGCGTTAACTCTTTTGCAACGCAAGACCGCTCAGGAATTGATTCACGCCGGTTCCATTGTCATTAAAAGCTGCGATATCCCCAGGTTCGGTAGCCCACCAGGGTGTGAAGAGCAAACGCATTGCTGATGTTTCAGAATGTGGGAGTATTCAATTCAATATAAAATTCCCATTAATACATAAAATCACATTAACTGCAAATTAAAGTTTGATCACTTACATTTTTAACTGTCTGAATATCATATACAGTATGTTTATAAAATAACCAATTGTATACATTTTCCACACAATGCGATCTCAGCCCCAACATTATGCAGATTGAAACAAACAGGATATCGGTGAGATTTAAAGCATTATTTTTCCACATTTATCTGGAAATACCGATGTCTACGGTTGAGATGTTCACGGTGTCGAGGTAAGGTGAAGAGGGCCTGCATTTAAAGCACTGCTGAAGCCCGCATTGCTGGATTAATGAAAATGACGTGCCCGTCCGTGGGTGTCGTGCGCGTGCGGGGCCTCGCTCCCTCACCTGTCGCGGGAACGCGATCTGGAGCGGCTCCTACGCCGCGGCGGCGCTCCGCCTTTCCGCCGGTGCCGCTCGTCCCCGCTCTCAGAGAGCCGCTCCTTCACCCGCTCCGCCTGCTCCTGTCTCTCCTCCGGCTTCCGCGGCTTTGAGGGCCGGTCCTCTGAGTCCTTCCTCCGTGCCTGTTTTGAGAAGAATTGGTCTCTTTCAGGAAAATAGCACGACAAAGAGAGTTAGTTGTGAGGCCCTTAAAATGTCCGCCAAAGCATGTAGACTTTAGCAACTTCTGAGAAAGAGAATCCTCTCACCAATACTCCACAACCTGTGCAAACCAAGTGCACATCCGCAATCAACAGCAGAAACAACGCTATTGTTACAGATGCTAAGTACTCAGTATTAATTCTAATGTAGCCCAAAGGCATCGTCACTTGTTTTCCTTCCCCCCCTTTCAGTGCAGTGCAAAAGACACACATTTAACAGACTCCAGAATGACTGAACAAAAGTTGTGTTTTTACACAGCATCAATATAATCAGCTGGATATATAATTGAATATATGGTACCTTACTCAAGCGTACAATTCCAGTGCCTGGGAATAGAACCTGCGACCTCTGTTACCACCCAGTTCACTACCCCTTATACTACAACACTGCCTTTATCAGAGACCACCGACAGATCGGAATATTTTGATCACAGTTGAGACCGAAATTTCAGTTTTGTTGGCTATGATGTGCAAGATCATCTATCCATTAGTTTAATGGAACTCCTGTGCACACCATCTCCAGTGTTTCATGCAGTATAAGAATAATAATAATAATAAACACATTTTATTTCTAAGCTGCTTTCCACAGTACTCTCGCACAGTAAAGTCTTTACAGAAAGGTCCATTTGAAATGGCATCAGAGAAAAAAAGAAATGTCATATACCCAAAAGCAACAAAGCAATACAACCTACAAATAGTGTGCAGTCACATACCAGACTTCATGCACCTCTCCATTTTTAAAGAAGTCTCATACACGTCCATTACCCTCTTTCATGTCAAACAGTTTAGTTGTTCAGGTAGTACAAATAAAATTTGATTTGCACTTCAGTCAATACAGTGGGGCATTGGCAAACAGCTTCAAATTATGAAAATTATGTTCAAAAAGAGGTCGTATTTGAGACTGAATGGCCGATGGCTACTCTGCTGTGTTGTATGCCTATGTTTCGGTTATATTTGATGGTGATTCTTACTGCAGTAATTTTAAATAATTTACCTCTTTGCTCCTGCTCCGACTTCTGTGCTTCTTGTCACCTAACCACAAGAGGAAAAAACCACATCAATTAGATTTCCTCAGAAACTGTATTTCGGACAAAGGAAATGAACATATCACAAATATTTTCACAAGACACACACAATCATTTGTTTGCCTTAAGCTAAGCCAAGCAAGCTTTTCTTGTATGCTCTGCCAATACTTACCATAGAAGAGCTTCAAAACAGGCTTTCAAGTCCTCAAGCAAATGATTACCCATGCAATGTGAAAGTAAGAATACTGCAGAAACTAGTGAAATAATGCCACAATTGTCAAAATGACAAACTACACAACTGAATAAAGAAGTGCCCTTTTAAAATATAGACATAGGTAGCAAATAATCGTTACTAATAAAAAGATACCTCGTCAGGTGTGATGTGAAAACACATTAAGTCCAGTTTTACATGAGCGCTCCCGTGGTTTAGATCCATGTGTCAACACCTGTCGCTCCCCTGTATAGCAGGGTTGTGTGTTTGTTTACTAATTTGACTTACGTTTTCGTTCTCTGGATCTTGACCGTGATCTTGAATGATGGTGTTTCGAACTTCTTGGCGATTTAGAGGAGTCCATTCCCTCCGTTCGTTTATACGTCTGAATAGTGTTTGGAAAGGAATTGACAAAGCAAGGCAACCAAACACACAAAGGACGTATTGGTTAAAATCGCGGATTAGCTGGTAAAATCGGCAGCGAATTCTTAACTATCAAGCCAGAATAGACTAGTTATTAATTCAGCTTTGAGAGTACTAAGAGGACAATTCGTGGACGGCTAAATGCAGCTAACCAACTTCATCATCCGAGCTATGCATCGCCTAGCTAACTTAGCTAGCGAAAATTAAGCCAAGAACCGCTTAGCGTTCGTATGCGTTCACACTGATGTCATTAGCTAACTTACCAAGTGTTATTGCCAAACAAGCTAGCTAGCTACGTAAAGTTACCTCTGCTCCTAGCAGACGGACTCACTTCTAACGTTAGAAAATGAATTAACTAACGTTCGTTTCTCAGGAAAAGTTAGCCATTTTACTAGGAACGACGATCGTTTGCGGTTTTTAGCCACTTCGCCGTGATTAGCTAGCTACAATGCAATGTCTGCAACGTTGTCTTTATTCGAGTTAAGAATTGCACCAGAGGAGAAACTGGATTTATAGTGTTTTTATAAGCGAACATCGTCTGCTTTCAGGCTACCCTACCGACCCTGTTTTGCTCAAATTTAGCAACTCAGTTAGCCTTAAATCCATTAAGCAAACTGGTGAGCTATATAGCTAGCCAATGTTAGCTAGATAATTCCACCATGACGCCATCTTAAATCTGCTTGTGTTGATTCATTTTCTTGTAATAAAAACAAATGCTAAACTTCAGGAATTAGTCTTAAACGAAGAATTTATATCATTCTTACCGCCATATCAGATGTTTACAGAATTCAAAATGACATGACTTTTTACGGGTTCCACTTTTGCCAATGACCACACATAAAGCAAGTGGAAAGATTCTAAAATGTACCAAGATCACGGACGACAAAGATACGGTAAAAAGCTACTTCATGCCGATACGTTGGCTCTACCGGAACTCTCGTTAGATTAAAAGAAAGAAACCCGGAACTTGTTTCACGGAAGTGAGGCGTTCTCCAAAAATAATAAATGCTCTCTTCCAGTAAAACCAAAACCAAAACGATTACTGTGGAGCGCCTCCAGTGGTCGGTAGCAGAGTTTGTAGCCTTTCTACGGCTCTGTTCGGGAGGGACGTGGACTCGGGAGCAAATGGTGTGGAGGAAAATACAAGATAAACTTTACAATGCCATTAAAGTCACGATAGACTTTGCAGGAGCTGCTTAAATAAGTCTGTTGTAGTTCGCGCGGAAATGAAGTTAAGCGGCTTGGGTAAAGCCGAGGAACTTTCAGCGCCTAATAGTTAAATAAGTAGAGAGCCTTGGACTTTATTTTGGTAGGAATGAAAAAATGAAAACAATTTTATAAATGATTTGATCCAACAAGGTGACTTGCATACAAATGTTAAACATGTTGCATACAATGAAATAAACTTTTGAGGGCTACGTTCGGTAAATGGACTACATTTATATGGCGCTTTACAATGAATGCCTCTCATTCACCCATTCACACACAAGCTCAAAAGAGGCTGCTGGGACCAATTGGAAATTGGGCCTTTTGCTCAGGGACACACCCAGGGCGAGGGATCGAATCGGCAACCTTCCAACTGACAGACGACCACTCTTACATCCATTGTTTGTTTGAACCAACCTAGTGGGTAGTGTACAAACATAGTTTCCTATGGCACTCTGTCACCCCAACATTCTTATTAGATACACATCTGCTTGCTGGGCCAGGATGTGAATGAAGAAAGGCTTTTGTGGCTGGCGTATGGACCACCATCATAGTGCTCTTAAGCTTCCAAACAGTCATTTTAAATGTGTCATTTTCTATTCTAATGAATGAGTTCTGTAAAGTATAAAAAATAAAGTATTCCCAGGTAATTTGTTTGAGGCAATTTTCCTTAAAGGTGTACTTCTGCATTTTTAAAGTGTACATTTCAAGTTACCTAATATGGAGAGAAGAGAAAGATGTGAAATCATCTTTTGTTTATCAATATAAAGAAATTATTAACTTAAAATGTACAGTATGCTGAAAATCACTGATATTTGAAAATATCTTTTTCTCCAAAAAGTGTGAAAATGCATCTTTTTCCTATTGAGATTTATTAGAAATCCACCAATACTTGAAAAGGAAGAACATACAATCCCCTCCAAAAGTATTGGAACAGCACAATTCCTTTGTTTTTGCTATACACTGAAAACAATTGAGTTTGAGGTCACACGAGATGTATATGAGATGAAAGATCTGAATTTCAGCTTTTATTTCCTATCTAGATTTTTATCTAGATTTGTTAAAACAACTCAGAACATATCACCTTTTGTATCAGACCACCCAATTTTCAGATGAGCAAAAGTATTGGAACATGTGACTGACAGGTGTTTCTTGTTGCCCAGATGTGTCCTGTTAGATTGATTGGTTAAACAATAAATCATTCTGAATGTCTACTCTTGGTTTTAGCCTTGGGTTTTGCCCGTGAAGACTGCATTTGTGTTCGAAAAAATAAACCAACATGAAGACCAGAGAGCTGTTTTTGGGAGAAAAACAAGCCATTTTAAAGCTTAGAAAAGAGGGAGAATTGATCAGAGCCATTGCACAAGCTTGTACAACAACTTGGAATGTCCTGAAAAAGAAAGAAACTTCTGTCGTACTGAGTAACAGATCTCAAACAGATCGATCAAGGAAAACAACAGCAGCTGATGACAGAAACACTGTGAGAGCTGTGAAGAAAAACCCCAAAACATCAGTCCGTGACATCACAAATAATCTCAGGAGTAAAGGTATGTCAATCAACTGTTCAAAGAAGACTTAGAGAGCAGCAATACACAGGCTACACCACAAGATGCAAACCACTCATCACTAGTAAGATTTGGACTTCTTTACAAGATTACAGTTTGTAAAGAAGCACAGAGGTGAGCCACAAAAGTTCTATGGACTGATGGGACCAAGATTAACCTCACCCAAAGTGTGGAGAAAGGCATCTGTTCATGATCCAGAACATAAAAGCTCATCTGTGAAAGACGATGGAGGAAGTATCACGCCTTGGGCTTGCATGGCTGTTTCTGGAGTGGGCTCACTAATCTTTATTCATGATGTAACTCATGATGTTAGCAGCACCATGACCATGACCATGACCAAAATACATTGCCAACGGAACAAAGGACTTCATTAGGGAGAAAAGGTGTAATGGAATGTTTTAAACTGGCCAAGTCAATCACCAGACCTTAACCCAATTGAGCATGCATTTCACCTCCTGAAAAGGAGATTGAAGGGAAAACCCCCCCGAAACAAACAACTGAAAGAGGCTGCAGCAAAAGCCTGGGAAAGCACCACAAAAGAAGAATGCAACAGTGTGGTGATGTCAATGGATTGCAGGCTTGATGCAGTTATTGTAAGCAAGCGATATGCTACCAAATATTAAGTGTTATTCTCTTTCATTGACATAAATACTCTGTTACAATACTTTTGCTCACCTAAAAATTGGGTGGTCTGATACCAAAGGTGCTATGTTCTAAGTAGTTCAACACATCTAGGTGAAAATACCAGGAAATAAAAGCTGAAATTCTGAACTCTCGTGTTTATCTTTTTATCTCAACCTCAAATGTATTCAGTGTATTGCAAAAATAGAGGAATTGGTCTTGCTGTTCCAAAACTTTTGGAGGGGACTGTATTCCCAGAAAATGCATTTGAAGACCTTTATCTTCAGTCTTTTCATGGACTATGACTTCATAAACAACAGGAGGGGAAGGTCGTGTGAATATGGAATAGGTAGTGTTTGTATCTCCATTAAACACTCAATCGAGCTCATTTCAAAGTCATTCAAAAAGAAAGAACAATCATATGCACATTGGTACATTAAAGGTGCCTTTAATCATTAAAAAATGCAAGATATTTGTGAAATGATACTTGACAGCAAGTTTGGCACATTTCAAAAATTCATATGTACAGTGGCTTGATCGCAGATGCCGTTTTTGTTTTTTGGTTCGTCTGGATTTGTGAAACTTTAATCAAATCCCATGATGAATCAAAGCACCAATTACAACAGTGAGAGTTTATGCTAAACCGATTTGAAATGATAAACTCAAGGATCCAGTTCCTTAGAAATGTACATTAGCCCCTTCTCAAATCTGAAGAATGTGAAGCCCAGCTGCCATCCACAAAGGGTATGACCAAGCATACACAAACCCAAATGGGTCTGGTCACCATGATGCAGGAATGCAACGGACACCAGTAATCAGTCTCCTTTGACGGTGTCGAGGACACGTGGGAGCAGGCTGCAAGGACTGGCAGTTAAAGTGCTTCTGATTAAAATCATACAAACCACCGCTGCCTTGCACCATTTCCTGGCATCCCGTTTACATGGAATGTGGTCCTTCTCAGTCACTGGAGTGCATGGGGACCGCCCCAGTGTGCAAATGGGGATTTACTCAATACGCAAGTACCAAATATGGGGCCAAATGCCACATTGTGATCAAAACTGAGAAACACATTCTTTGGAAATGAGTTGAATATTCTGATTCATTAATTTGTCTCCTGCACACTGGCTTGCTGATTCACACTTCACCATCTGGAATTTAAACTTAATGCGGTGAGGCGGAATCTGACGGTGGCAAGCTTCCATTTCACCAGCAGCTCACAGAACCATAAAAAGGCAGAATTCCATTTCTGAAATACTGCTGCTAAATCTACCTTGCTTACTTTGCAGGAAACTGGCAACTGACTTTCACACTCATTCCAGGGATGAGATCACCACCTCCCTGCCCCGGAAGCCTGAGTTTTTGAACAGCAGTGTTACTCGCCCCGTCAGAGTTGTGTATACACTCGCTGCACACAGAAGACTAAATGAAATAAAAAGCACTATTCCCTTACAGCCATTGGGAGACCTTGGGTACATGGGGTATCTCCAAGGTAACGGAATACATTGCTGTCCTAGGAATGGTTAGCTTTTGCTTTTGAAATGTGCAAGGGACCAATCGCCCACCCTGGAGTTAACCAGGCCCAATGACATCAGAATGCCCTGTGACATCAGGCAATGTGGTTCAATACCTGTGAAATCAAACTGGGTCAAACTGATTATGTTTATCTGTAGGGGCCTGAGAGATGAGATGGGGAGAGATTTATGCACCTGTCACAACAATACAAACTGCTGGGAGAAAAACCATTTGGAGAAATGATTAAAATGTCTGGTTTCTCATCATCTTCAAGTGTAAAATAAAATTATACTACCAAACACATGGAATGTATCTAGTGACTGCTACATTGCTGGTGGAGAGAGCACCATTGTGTTATGAAAAATAAACCCCCTTCACTGTTCTTGGGAACAGCACACCATGTTTCAGACCTTTCCATGGCTAAGAGGAGAAACAGTGGTGCCGAATGACTACGGAGCACTTGATAAGATCCTTAATTCCAGAACAGGTAACTGTCTGCACTTTTCTTTTGCACCGTGTCAATGGTTTGATAGCTCCGCACAGCTATGAAAAGAAAATATTAGCTTGCATAAGAAAAATAAATTTCAGATGCACAGTATATAAAAGTCCATCAATGCAATCCACGATGCAACAATACGCTTAAAAGGAAATGGAAAAGCCTCATACTTACATCATGTCATAAAACAAAAGATTTAATAATGCTGAAAAAGAATTAGAAAGAAGGTTTGGTCTTAGCCCTCTTTCTTTGAAACATTCTTATAGGACCGACTCACATCCCAGTGCCACTGTCTGATGCCTTGAGGAAGGGTCCTCAGCTGAATGCAAAAGCCAAAAATCTAAACTAAATAAAAACAAATTAAAAGTCCTATGCTATAGAGAATATCTTCACAAACAAATTCTAAAATGGAAGAAAAAACACATTTACAGGAGCTGCTGCAAACTTGGTTTCTTTTTAGAACAAGAATGTTCAAAATGGTTAATGGTTAATCAAATTTGGTAATTAACTGTGGATGCAAACCACAACTTGTTACTTTCAAAAGAAAGTAGTTCAAGACTTCATAGTCGAACATCCCATGTCAGATGCTTGGAGCTCACGTACTTTACGGATTCGGACCGTAAATCCTTGGGTCATTGTTCACTTGTTCTGGGTGCAACCCGGAAATTAGACCTTTCATTGAATTTCAACATCCAAGTCAAGCATTCCTTGCCATTCCAAAAAGAAGCACATTCCATTGGGCCAATAGCCTTTCGGAGGCTGAACAATACTGACAGCAGCTCTCTGTTCTAGGGTTAAGGTTGGAAATAAAAAACAAAGTCAAACATGGTAAAATTGTTAAATTGATTAAAAAAGTCACAATGTTAACAAACCTCAAAGAAGTTGCCTTTATAAACAATCTCAGTCACAAGTGCATGCTTAAGGCAAAGACAAAAAAAAATTTGGATCAGGCTATGTACAGCGCTTTTATAGAAAGAGGGATAGGCCGTTAACTGCATCAGCCAGGTGGACCTGGGAGAAAATGGCACAGAATCAGACTTCCTTTCCGGTCCTGTCCGCCTCCATTAGAGGAGAAGTATGGGATGCGCTTCCTCCGCTGAGTGACAGAGCTCCAGGTCAGTCATGAGGGGGCAGACTCACCCTCCCCATCCTGGGCGGAGGAGTTAAGAGGAGTCCACATCGTTTTTTCTGCCTGCGAAAACACACACGCACACGTCAGCTCCCGTGACAGGCTTCGCACACACTATTTACAAGAGGCCAACAAAATGGAGTTTAAAAACGGTACCCAAGCTCATAAACTAAAACTGCAACTCCAGAAGAGGCAATGTAGTGATTTTGAGGACCTCTATGAGGTACCTCCACTAGAGGCTACCTTTAGCCAGGTCTGAAGGGCAGTTCCTCAGCTGCTCAAGCACTTTGATTAATGTCCATGGCATTACTTACTGACTTGATCATGGCGGTAGACAACCGATACTTTATGCAAATGTTCCCTCATCTGACCTGTAGTTCTGTAGCCACAAGCACTTTTATGAATCATTAGTAAGCCAATTGAAAGGCAATGGAAAACTTAATTTATGAAAAAAAGAGAAATTCATTCAAGAATCTTTTTTTTGGGAGTGGGCTTTATTCTTTCATACACTGGGCAGCCATCCCAGCTCCCAATTAAAATGGCAGAACAACCACTGAGCCTTGCCAGGGCCCATTTCAGTACAGTACAGTGCAAGAGGCAGAAGAGCCTTACATGTCCAGAGGTGTTTCAGGTTCTGGAAACTTCCACCGGAGGAGAAGAAGGCCCAGGCAGCCATCAGAGCAGTGATGACATACACAGCTGGCAGGCTGCCCGCGTAGAAGGGGTTCAAGAAGGACTACAATGGAGAAGGGAGAGGGAAATAAGATGCCTAAAATGGCTGACTGATAATGAGAATGGGGGCATGACCACTGGCTGTCAATCACACTGCAAAAAGTAATCAATCTTAAGTCAATCTTAACAAGTATTTCAGTCTTGTATTTAAACTTCAGATTTTATTCCTTTTTTTTTGCTAAATAAGATAAGGGTGATGTGAGGCAGTTTTACCAATGTCATTATTAGAGGTAAGACAATTTCACAAAGCTACTTAAAATAAGCAGAAAAGAATTGGTGATTCAAATTCAGAAATTACAAGGCAAGTCAATTTTCCTAAATCGGTTCATGGTGCTACAAATTGAATGAGTTTCCTTCTAAAATATTCATATGCAGAACATCATTCATGATAAAAAGATTGTATACATCTTTCGACTATTACGTTTTAGGAGTATGGAATTAGGAATTGTGCTCATCAGACACTGCAAATGACAAAATGCAGTGTTAAATTAACTGTAATAGAGCATGTGTGTGTCCAACAGGAAATAAACGCCGAGTTAGTGAAGGTACTGATGTGATGGAAATATTTATCTGTGTTTGTAAAGCCAATGAGGCCAGATAGGTCAGACGTGCTCTAGACTTCTGAAGGGAGTGTGAGCGCAAGACTCAGATAAGGGGCCGGACCGCGGGGGGTGGAATCACCCTGCTTTCTACTGATGTCGGGTTATTTTGTGTGCGGCTGTTTCTTAGTTCCTGTCAGACTGCTTACATACAAGGCTAGCAATCGACTAGCTAGTCAGTATAGCAAGCCATTTTTGGCTATTTCTGTGGGTTATGAATGTGAAAGGAGAGGAAATGTAATGCTACTGTACTACAGTTATAATGTGTGTTTTAAATTCCTAATTGTGGTTCACTTACGGCTTTATTGTATTATATTTTTAATGGTTCATGGAGGACTTTGTGTTTGACCATGTTGGCAAGGGCGAGTGCGTCCCAACTCGGCATATTCGTGCTGCATCTAGAATCACAATTTCCCAGAATAGATCATCCGGACATACTAAGAGCCTTTCTGGTGGAAATATGTATAGATATTTATGTATAGATATTCATGTATAGATCAGGACAGCAGGGGACAGGGTCAGACCGCTGGGTGACTCACCAGTCCCGACACCAGCAGGTGCAGGCACACCACCAAAGCCACCGCCCACCACCGCCCCCTCTCACAGCCATCGAAGAACACCACGCCCCAGAAGGTGTGGAGGAGGGTCACAGCCAGGGTCATGCAGGCTGGGGGGGGGGGGTTACGGTGGGTCAGAGGTCATCGGTGTCAAATAACAAAACAGACAAATACACATCCTTGTCAGTTTTCTCTGGATAAGCGAGTCTTTCTTAATGAAAACGTAGATATGAGACCAATATGGCAATTAAGTAATACTTTAATTTTGTGTTAAGACAAGAGGACGCATATCATTTAAAGCAGGTCCAACAAACATTCAAATCTCATGACCAAAATTCATTTTCAGTTACAGTTCTCAGGCTGTAAACAATTACAGCCACTAGATGGCACCATTATATATAGTTTTATCAAATCTTTTTTAAATTTTTTTATAACACAGCAAACAGCTGGTGCTCCTCATGTATTTTTCCACTTCGCGGAGACAAGGAAAGCATCTGCATGTGAGTCTGCGTGCCCATACATGTGTGTGTGTGTATGCATGTTTTTGCATGCGTGTTTGTTTATTATTTTCACCTGAGCTGATGAAGTAATACTGAGAGTCCCCGAAGATGCCGACCGTTCCCGGACCCAGCGAATCCGACAGGATGTTGATTACGGAGAAGGCTCCGCTCATGATCCCAAACCCAAGTCCAGCCACTGCAGGGGGGAGAGCAACCAATCACAGTCCACCAGAATGTTATGTCATAACCAAGTGGACAATATTCACCAAGGAACACACACAATTCCTTCATTTACCCATCTGCTATACGCTCCCATGCTGTTCTAGGGCTCTACACATATTCAGCATTCATGCGTAGCTGTGATAATTTTCCCACACTTCATTTCAAACACCAGTGTAGCTGCATCATCTCCTTGACATACCGTAAATCCTCAAATTGTGGCCAGGGTCTTTTATTTACTTAGGCTGCACAAAGCACAGGCCTTTATTTGGGGCAGGCTTGTATTCGAGGCAGTCCTTTATTTCTTATTAGGCTTCTGTTGTAGAATTTTATTCTTAGAAATAAAGTAAAAGGCTACACTTAGTGGGCCAACACTGTTCAACACTTCCTGTAACCGTTCAGAAATCAATTAGTGTAGGCTAATCAGGAACACCGTTTGGTAAGTCATAGTGTCAGTCTTAACAGACTTAGTTTATTGCAAATATTCTCAAACACAATAAATCACATGCAAGTCAAGAATCCATAAAATAACAACTTGACACACCTTCATGATAAGTGTAGATAACAGCAAGTTAAGGATCTTTTTTTCCTAAAGTGCGTTTTATTGTGAGACATGCATTTCGTTTGGAGCAGCATACCGGCAGGCTATCAAAATATTTTCGCTTTGGTTGGGGAATTAATTTACTTTTGTTCCGTTTGATTCTATTGCTAAATGTTGGGACTGATGGGCACTGAAATCTGGGGGGTATTTGATGGTTCACTGTTAAGTGTTATGTAGTTGAAAGAGTGTCGGGATTTCCACCCGTCTGTTGATTGCGAGCCAAGGCAGCCGTTTTCATTCATTCATTGAACGTGCGCTGTGCTGTAAATACATGGAAACCATATTGCATAGCCAAGTAGCCTAAATTGAGTAAATTTTTTATTTTATTTTGCCTGATTTACTTTTTATTAAATTCGTAGGCTGGAATGCCTCGCGGCAACAATTGTGTTTATATGTACACTGCTTCAGCCTTTGGCAAGCTACTCAGAAGGGGGCGGCAAGCGACTGGTAGCCGGCCTTTATTTGTCCGAATCGACCACGCCCCCGGCTATTATCCGAGGCCCGGCTTCAAATAGAATCCCGGACACAATTTGAGGATTTACTGTATTCTATTCTGGAGAAAGTGACTGTGGCCCAGTGGAGTTGCTCTGAATAGCGTGTCAGCTGCCGAGTGCTTCGCGGCAGAGCTTTTGAAGGTTTTAAAAAAGCAGCGCACAACACAGCCAGAGTCAGCTCTTGAATGTGTGCTGTCCTAACAGACAATACAGTGGAAGTGAAGATTTTGGCAGTTGGGAGACAGATGCCATATTGTGGCAATACATTTTTGCTCAATAATTAGAGCCTACAGTAAAAAAAGAATAGAAAAAAGAGCATTTCCAACCATAAGCCATCTGTTGGACTGAAATGGAAGAGTGGTCCTCTTCGCTGATGGAGGCCAGGCCTTCGTTGGCTTTCCTGGAGAGGGAGAAGACAGAACAGACGTTAGCAACAGCCCAGACCAGGCCAAGACAAGCCTGGACCAGGCCAAGACAAGCCTGGACCAGGCCAAGACAAGCCTGGACCAGGCCAAGACAAGCCTGGACCAGAACAAAAAATGCCTGGACCAGGTCAAAACAAGCCTGGACTGGACCAGAACAAAAAATGCCTGGACCAGGTCAAAACAAGCCTGGACCGGACCAGAACAAAACATGCCAGGCATGGGTCCAAACAAGACCATAACAGCCACAGCAACTTTACAGATATACAGTATTCCTGAAACAATACAGCATCTATAATTTCCAGGAGATGCTCGTAACAATCTTCCACTTTTATAGACTGCACTCTGTAAGATAAACCAATTACTCTGTTTTTCTGGGCTATGTTTAGACATGATTATCTCGCAGGTTTGAATTCAAATTTTATGAAACGCGTCAACGTTTCCACTCAAGCATTAATCACAGAAAAACAAGGAAGCGGACCTTTTCAAATGTCAGTAGTCATAAGTTACACCAACCACACCACGAGAGCATAAAAATGTTTAACGAGAGTTGACCGATCATCTAGGCTTATCATTTTGCCTACTCTCTTTGCCTACAAAACGTCCCATTTCTCTGGTCTGACACCAAGCCACTGTGGTTATACATTACAGGACTTGCGTTTAGCTTCTGTCACTGCCATTAACACCGATTCATCACAAGGCCTGATTTTTAGAAAATGTTAAATAACCAAACTGAGTGACAGCACTCGAAAACAATCTGAATACTGGACACTTTTCTGGATACTGGACACTTTTCTGGATACTGGACACTTTTCTTGGGGGTTCAGATGTTTGAAAACTGTGGACCAGTTCCATATGTGTCCCTACCTCAGCATCCAGCTAGCTATGATTGTCACTATGAGAATGACCAACTTTCCCAAGTTATATGTCGCTTGCTTAGAGGACTTTTGGACATCATTTTAAATGACTTGATTGATTTACATTGAATTATATTGAATGTGTAATTTCACATTAAATCACACAAATACATCGGTCCTGACTGCAGTAAACATTATGTTCCCAGCTGTGTGACATGAAGCTTACATTCTCTGTGCATGTTATTCATAATAACACACACAGAATATATTTGCAGGGAAAACATAGCCTTTGTTGAGAAGAGTGCGTGTCAACAAACGACTAGTACATTTGCATTATAATCTCTCATCACGACTGGAAAAATGAGTGTTTTAATAAAACCTATTGACATTCTGAAGTGCAATTGTAACAGGGCACACATTCTGAGCAAGCAAATTACTACAATCTCACACAATAATGCACTGTGCTGAAGATAATGGAGGATGGTAGGTGAGCAGTGGCAGGTACTTTATATTCATTTGAGAGATGTATCACTTCTGCTCAATTTCCATAAAACGCACCACCCCTCGATTTGGAGCATCATGCACAGGAAGCCTCAACCCACAATGCACTCTCTTAATCTTGCAGGGGTCTCAAACACCAGTCCTGGAAGGCTGAGTTCTCTGCCAGTTTTTGTGATTTCCTTTCAATCAGCAGCCAATGTAGCCCTTGACAACAGGGTGTGCCGACTCTTTTTTCGGTTTCTGAGAGCTTTTCAAAGCTGGCTGGATCACTCCTGTACTGTAGCACAGTAATACGTTTAGGATACATTTGCAGTCTGCTGCTAGTGTGTATGCAAATGTCAGCTCAAGATATGGTTGAGCTAATTAAATAAAGTCAGACTCAGCGCAAAGTCCTGGAACAGATCATCCCAGGTTGTGCACCCTGCATTAGCCACTAAAGAGCAGGATCACATCAGGAACACATCAAAAACCAATGGCTTATTTTTCCCCTTGCTTCTTTTCCTTGCTACACCTATTGGGAAAGGCTTGAAAAAAAAAAGTGAAGATGGTGAAATCGATACAACATGAATTAGGCAAATGGAATGTCCTTGCTCTTTCAAACGTCCGTTTGAAGCCACGTTAGTTGCAAACGTGGCAGGTGCGTGGCAGATGGGGAGAGGTGGATCGTTTATACGTCACTCTTTCTGAAAAAATACTTCCGCAAAGGATGCACTCCCGTTTCCTTGCTCGAAGGCAAGATTGGAAGTTCCTAACTTCTAATTCTAGCTCTGAGAAGGAACATATAAGGGGTTGGAATGAATGTCCTTAAAGATGGCAGACCTATATTAATTTCTGGGTCAGGAGCAAGGAAAAGAGGAAAAAGTGGAGAAAAATAAGCAATTGGAATGAGCCCCAGGATTGTCTAGAGCATCTGAAAACACTGCAGCTTTTTGATACTGGTTTCCTGCAGACCGGACGGGTGCTAAAAAGCCTTGCCAGTTGTATGTTATAAGTTTGTGGTTGTATTGGCACCATCTCCAATCACGCCCAACTACATGATTTCTCTAAGTAATTGACCTCTGTTTTATGAGGAAAGCACTTGGGTGGCCTTTGGCCTACAATGTGTGGCAACTGCACAGGTGACATGCAGAACGGAAGCGGCATGAGCCAACATGGCCGCCACGGACAGGGACTGACCTCAGGAGTCTGTAGTAGGCGAAGCGGAAGACCTCCTGCAGCAAGACGGAGAACGTGACCCCAAAAATGAGCAGGTCCCTCTGCAGGCGCAGGTCCTCATTGTTGCTGGCCTTCACGGCGATGAACCAGACCAGAGACGAGAGCAGCAGCGACAGCAGCCAGAAGAAGGCCCTGAGGTGCGGAGGCGAGAAAAGGCATTTTAAACCTTTTGACCGAATTCGAAGATGAAATGAATACCCCACTTTAGCAATTTCAAAAATCAAGATTTCTGTCAAAAAAAGAAAAGCAAAACATTTACCAAATCATCTGGCAATAAATGAAAAATAAGCACCACGAACAAAATCTGCTCGAAAAGGTTACAACAGAAATGTATTAAAACTTAAAAATGTCAATGTGAGTTTACGAGCGCTTCAGTGTATCGAAGGGCTGTAATCACGTTTAAACGGAATGTAAAAATGTCACAGATTAGCCCACTATAGGCATAGCTATAGCTCACTATAAGTCTTTAAATTAATCAGAATTTAGAAAAATTCTAGATCAAGGAATGTAACATTAGACACGTGACATCGAGACAAGTCTAAAGGCTGCACCTGTGGATTTAAAAGAAAGGCTGGATGAAACTTACCCAGCAATTAAGATGATGACTCGCAGGGGGTCTCTGGCGATTGTGAAAATAAAAAGGGCAAACGCTGGCCCAAACGCAATAAATGTACACCCAAAAAACACGGCGAGAGTCATGGCTATCTTTCTATCATTTACACATTGATTAAATTATACTAACCTACGGATATTTTTTTTAAGTGTATAACTCAACATGTCCCGAAATCTCGACGATCATTACACCCCCTCACTTCTGCAAAAAGTATTATTCTTTTTATAAATGGCAATTTTGAAAAATCAAGCGAATTGCTTACGTCCACAAGAAATGTTGAGCTAGACTACATCATTCCGTCTGTTATATTCTGCAACATGATTTGTTAACATTTGCACTACCAACAAACAAATCGCTGCCTACGGTGTTATTACCAATATTCTGTTTAAGAAAACCTCAGTTTAGATTCTGTTGCTTTGCTCCATCGGTCCTTTTTATCCCCTGGGTATTTAAAAACTTAAGCCTGTGTTCCCCTTTCTGCTAATACGCTGCTCGCCATTTCCACTGGCTTTTGTTTGTTACAAGTTATTTCCTTGTCCTTCCGGGTTTGCCACTCCGTTACCTCACATCCAGGCCCACCATAACCTCTTAAAGGGCCAGTGCTGCGCACGAGGGGCCAGCCATTTTAAAATGAAAAGAGGGGTTTAAAAAAAAAATCAATTTCTGTGGCATTTTACCTCACATGATTGACACCTGTTACTTTCAGTGGTTACGGTGATACTTTGTCTTTTGTTTTTCAAATACCCCCAATTTTCCAGTATCTGGTTAATGCAGTATATGAATGCAACCTTTCAACTTTTAAAGCAATACACCAACATGTACCTTTTTTCCGACTTACAAAGACTTGTTCAATTTAATAAAGAGATGTTCGATTTAATTTTCATTTTTGTGCATTCACTGACTCAGTTTCCATGTTAACATAACATGTTAGCTTAACATAAAGACTTGAAGCCTATAGGAGTCAGTAGCCTACCTCCATCAAAGTGAAGAAATAAATCTTACAGCAACTCTAAAGCTGTCTTATTTACACAAGGTATCATGTGCATTTGAAATACATGTGCAGAATAAAAATGGTAAAAATGAGAGATGTTGTTTTCGAAGAAGTTAGACAGTTGAATTTATAACCACTGAACACACACGTATCCTTCCGTCTATCCGCTGATTGAGCGTAGTGATCCGCGCACCTTCTGAAGGTAGAGCTAGATCCAGCCCCTTGCAGTTCCACCGGCTCAGAGGATTCGGCCTCCCTTCTTGCCCGCTCAGCATCCAAAAGCAATAGTTCCTCATCTGTAAACTCAGGCTCAAACAGATTAGGTTCTGGATCATTGTCTGTCCAGAAGACCTACCCTCCCCACAAATTTGAATATTTAATATGAAAACCCTGAAGACTTTTTTTATTAAACTGATTGATTGGTTCCCTTAAGGCTTCACTAATAACGGTTTGCAGTCAGACTTATAGTTCAAACATCCTTTAATAAACATTAATAACTGTTTTTCAAGGACAATAAGTTACATCAATTTACCTCAGAATCGATGTGGTGAAATAGCTTCATTTCAGTTGGGCACCCCAAGAATATTGAGAAAAAAATTGTGCCACCTAGTGCATAAATGAATAATTACATGTTATCCTACTGAAGTAATATTTATAAGATAACAATAACACATAATTGCATATTAATATATTTTCGATTCGTTTAGATTTTCACAAATTATATGCTGTAACATTTTTTTTTAAATTAATGTGTAATGTGGGAGTAATACTATTCAGACAACCATTAACCGCTTAAAGGAATACACCAACATTTTGGGTTATATACCTTTTGTCGACTTACCCAGACTTAGTTGTATGATTTTATTTTGACCTTTGTGGATTCACTGGCTTGGTTTAAATTTTTGCAAAAAGTGTTAGCTGAGCGTAAAGTCTTGAAGCCTATAGGAGTCAGTAGCCTACCTCCGTCAAAGTGAAGAAATAAACCGTACAGCAACTCCAAAGCTGTCTTATCATGTGTATTTGAAATACATGTTTGGGAGAAAAGTAGTAAAAACGAGACGTTGTTTTCAGAGAAGTTAGATGGTTGGAACTATAACCGCTGAACACACGTATCCTCCCATCTTCCACTGACAAGCCCAGTGATCTCCTCACCTTCTGAATTCAATCAAATATCTTGTCCAAGTCTGGGTAAGTCGGAAAAAAGGTATATTTCCCAAAATGTTGGTGTATTCCTTTAAATCGATTTCATTTCAACTGTATGGGGACAGAACATTCTGCATTAAGAACATGACCTGAGCTTAGAATCAGATAGGCCTACATAATCCTTATCTTTAGTTCACTGAACATAGCAACACAATGGACTCAAAACAGGACAGTGTACAACAAAATGTAGAAACTGTCAAAGTTTAAATTATTTGATCCATTAAGTGTGGATTGCCAGTCATTATGACATTGGATAAGTTGGAGTGTGTAAGCCTCTACATCCCAGGAGACATAAGCACTCATAATTATTTCAAAGCCTGTTAAAAGCCCTCCCACACTAGCAGAGCAAGCCCACCTGGAAACCAGACACTGAAGCACACTGACACACAAAACCTCCATTCTCCACAGCAGCTTGCAATCCAGGCAATTTTTGGCATGAGTGCCAACAGGAATGGGTAATTTCCTCAAGTGCCACTGAGTTACTGCATAAGGGGTGCAGGGGTGTTTGTTTTGTTCATGTTCCAATTAGCCCAGTCAGTTACATTACATTTACATTTTACATTTTAGTCATTTGGCAGATGCTTTGAATCCAAAGCGACTTACAAGTGCATAGGTTCTACCATAATTTTTTTGGGGGGGGGGTTAGACAAGGATAGGGATATCAGAAAGGAGGGGCAGGGGAAATCAGGAAGGAGGACTAAGGTAGAGTTTGAAAAGGTGGGTTTTGAGTCTGCGTCGAAGTAGGGGGAGGGATTCTGCTGTTCTGACAGTGGTAGGCAAGTCATTCCACCACTGAGGAACCAGAACGGAAAACAGGCGTGAACGTGCAGCTCGACCGCCAGGTGCACGTAGAGAGGGAACCATAAGGCGACCAGAGCTGGCAGACCGGAGTGGTCTAGCTGGGGAGTAGGGAGTGATCAGGGATTGTATGTAAGGTGGGGCAGTCCCCTTAGCAGCCTGAAATGCCAACACTAGGGCCTTGAAATGGATGCGTGCGGCAATAGGAAGCCAGTGGAGGCCAATGAGAAGCGCAACTTTATTTTTAAATAAACCAAGCCACAGCTGGGGACTGCAAACATATCCTTGACATTTACAAACAATTACCTGTAGTCCCACTGGGAAGCTACCTACTATTGGTATACGAAGCGTCTAAAAAAATGTTTTGTAACCATGTACAAACTCCTGGGGCCCCCTCTTTTTTTTACTCCAACCTGCTATATGGCAAATAGAAGAAAGTGATCAATCAACTGACAGACAGGTGATCACAGGTGTATGGTCCCAGAAACAAGATCATTGTGACAAATATGGAACAACTTGGAACAGAGTGTGTTCAGCAACCTACTACACCAATAGCCAGAATACACCCCCAGGACCAGGGTTGAAAACACCTGGGTTAGAATAAAAATCAGCACACACAAACCCACACACCCCCTCCTTCCAGGATCCAAGATGGCCTCCTGCGCTGCTCCCTTTCTGGTCTCCAGGATGAAATGACTTTTAAATGAGCCATCCTTCCATGTTGCAACAGTGTTTATTAAGTGAGACACATCTTGTCTGCTATAAACCTGTGCATGTTTACTCATCAAGATTTACAGACCTTTACACAAGCATCATCGGAATTGGCAGGTCAAACTGTTATACTTGTATTTGGCTTCAGGAAAAACAGTCCCAACGTGGATTTCTTATGCTTTGCAAAATATTTTAAAAAGCAATAAACCTGTAATAACACACCAAATGGTATCATTCAATGCATGCTATAATCAACATATTATTGGCATTTAGAATTTGTACTTTGGTTCCTGGTTACCGTCTATAGGTAATGTGCACTGATGTTTTAACTTCAGGCTACTCCCTGCTTCCTAACACTCTGGACTGAGTCTGGCAATGTCGGTACTAAGCTACAGTATTGCTCACATTAATAAGGCTAAATTGGCTAATGCATTAGATGGCCATTGAACATGGTCACACTGGTCATGAGTCAGCTGTGAAGTACACTACTCACCTAGGTAGGCAGTTGAGATGTTCCTTTTTTCAGCAATTGGACTGTAGCTTCCAATGTGCTGCAAGATGACTTTTGCTAGGTTCTGTGATGTCCTTTGTGGAATTTCTCAACAGAAAATGCCGCTGTTCCACTTTTGAAATGTCATTCAATTTCAGCTAACTTCTTCAAGTTGGCCTACCATTTATCCATTTCTCCATTAAAAGATTTTTTCCAATTTTTTGTTTCCAGATTTGCTACCAAACAAAAATTCAGAATTCCACCTCTAACCCTCGTCAACTGTTCTCCATTTTCTCCTCAGCACACCTCCCCCACCATCTCAGTCCTCCCTCAGTGCTGATGACTTTGCAGTATTTTTTGACAAGAAGGTCGCAGATATCCACAGCACCTTCGCGACCACCACCACCTCTGTGCCTGCCTCCCTTTCTCTGCCTGCCCCCTGTTTCTCCTCTTTCTGTCCCCTTACAGATGCTGATGTGTCTCACCTCCTGCTCTCCCACCGCTCTACTACTTGTGCCCTGGACCCCATCCCCTCAAACCTCCTTCAGGCAATCACACCTGACATCCTCCCGTTTGTCACCTCCCTTGTTAACTCCTCTCTGTCCTCTGGCTGCTTTCCCTCATCATTCAAGAGGGCCTACATCACCCCGCTCCTAAAGAAACCCACTCTAGACCCCTCCTGCATTCAAAACTACTGTCCGGTATCTCTCCTTCCTTTTCTATCCAAATCCATCCAACCAACTCTCTTCCTTCCTCTCACAGAATAACCTGCTGAACCCCCACCAGTCCGGCTTCAGACCTGGCCACTCGACAGAGACCACACTCCGCTCCTTCAATGAGTCCCTTCAGGCTGCACAAGCAACCTCCCTCTCCTCTGTCCTTGACCTCTCTGCAGCGTTCAACACGGTCAACCACTCCATCCTCTTCACCTCCCTGGTATCTACAGGGATCTGTGGCACAGCCTTAGACTGGATTAAATCTTATCTCTCTGGCCGGTCCTCCCAGGTGTCCTGGGCTGGAAGAGTGTCAACCCCTTGCCCCCTTGTTACAGGAGTCCCCCAGGGCTCAGTCCTCGGACCCCTCCTCTTCTCCATTTACACAAGATCCCTTGGCCCTGTTATCTCTGCTCATGGTATCTCATACCATTGTTATGCCGATGACACCCAACTCTTTCTCTCCTTCCCTCCATCAGACACACAGGTCCCTTCCTGTATCTCCGCCTGCCTGAAATACATCCATCTTCATCCCTGCTCTAACCTCTCCCTTCTCCTAGTTTTCCATCTCACTCGGGGATACCACAGCGACCTCAACCCCTAGTGCAAGAAATCTTGGAGTGGTGATGGACAACAGGCTGTCCTTCTCCGAGAACATCGCTATGGTGACCCGGGCATGCAGGTTCTTCCTGTACAACAACCGGAGAATCCGACCCTTTCCCACAACATACTCCACTCAGCTCCTTGTCCAAGCAATGGTCCTGTCCTGCCTGGACTATTGCAATTCTCTGCTGGCTGGCCTTCTAGCATCAGCCATCAGACCCCTACAACTGATCCAGAATGCTGCAGCCCGTCTGGTATTCAATGTTCCCAGACATTCACATGTCACCCCCTTGCTCAGCAACCTCCACTGGCTGCCTGTTATGGCTCGCATCAAATTTAAAACTTTGGTGCTCGCATACCAGGCAGTTAAGGGATCAGCCCCTGTATATATTCAATCACTTATCAAGACCTATACACCAGCAAGACCCCTCCGTTCTGCTACTTCGTGCTGTCTGGCGTCTCCCCCTTGCCACACCTGCACTTCTCGCTCACGACTGCTGTCTGTCCTGGTCCCACGGTGGTGGAATGACCTCCCGGTGGATGTCAGAACGGCAGTCTCTCTGACCTCTTTCAAGCGCAGACTGAAGACTCATCTCTTCAGGCTACACCTTTCCCTCCCTAACTCACCACCATGATTAGCCTTATATATGCCATAGACTGTAATGGCACTTATATAGTTGTATAGATGTTGTTGTTTTTTTGTATTAGCTATTGTACTGTTGTACCCGGGGTATTCTAGCTGCCAACTGGGGTATGCTAGTTTGGAAGTTGATGTATTCTTCAAGGGTTCCGATTGTATCTGTATGTTTACACTAGGACTCGGAACTGTACTGTCCTCTCAGGTCCTCTTCGCACTTGTACTTGTGTTTGATCTGCACTTCGTTGTACGTCGCTCTGGATAAGAGCGTCTGCTAAATGCCTTGTAATGTAATGTAATGTTTCATAGTACCATTTATTTGTTTAATCTGAAGCCATTTGGTTCACTAAAGCAATCTGTATGTACTCTACAGGTCCTGCAAAGTGCTAAACAGAGTATTGTTCATTACAATCAAGTGACAAATGATGAGACCATACAGAAGGGACTGACAAAATTTGGGAGTTTTATTTCTGGTCTTTAATCTTTTAAACGTTAACAAGGAGCTTACACAGGTAATTGCATAGGATACAAGTGTAGGTATAAGATAGGGAAGATGCTTTCAAAATATTGTTGAGATTCCCCAAATTCAGTATGCATACAACTTTGATTGGAATTCCTAAAGAGTACAATGCTTGCAAGAAATTTTTTTTTCTTTTCTTTTTTTACATTTTAAGAGAACTAGGAAAATTGTCACCTTCTTAAAAATTACATTTTCGTAAATTTTGGCAAGATATATGCCGCCGGCCAGAGGTTCTGGAAGATTTTATTAAGACTTAGGACTACAATATTTCCAAAGATGTAAGGTTAACAAAGAAAGGCAAAGAAAGACAGTGACATCTACTCAAAATGGCTGACGACATAGATCTGAATGACACTGACCTTTCCAGAAAATTCTAAAAGACAAATTTCCCCTCCATTTTATTAATTTCCCTCCAAAACACAAAATCAAGCTATTGTAGTTAAACAATTCCAAAAATACATTCACTTTAAAACTTGTCAAGAAGTATTTCAGTCTGGGACATTGTGGTTGAAGACGTTTTTCACTCTTTTGTAACAAGCTTTGTTGCTTTAACAGTCATTGAATAACAACTAAAATGTACCTTTATATTAGAAAATGGCGTTATACCATTGGTTCGTCTGATGGTCAAAAAGCTGACAAGCAGTTTGCCCTTACAAAACATTCAATTACTGTTCTTAACTGCAGAAATGAACTTTAATATGAAGTCAAGACTGAGGTCAACATCAATGCTTGCTACAAGAAAAACAAACAGTAAACAAAGCAGCACCTTATTGCTTTCTAACCCTAAAATGGAATTTATTCAGGTACTGGGAACTGACACTGAAATTAAGACTGAATGACTGTAGCCACACACTGCAAACTTATTACTAATAAAAAACCTACTTAAGAAATTCCCACACTGTCTGTTATTAGTAATGGGTCTACATTGTGTGGTTAGCACACTGTTGTTGATTTGCCTTGTCCCTCAAGACTGAGCAAGTCCCCTTGCAGCAATCTAATGACAATAAATATTTCCCCAAGATGGACCCATCTTTGTAAATCAAATAGTTGACATTTGGTCTCGGGCCACCATCGATCAAGGCGCTTTTAAACATGGACAGAGGATGTGATGTTTGTGTCAGTGAGCAGAGGGTCCCATATAAAGCTGTTTGGGTCTTTATTCTTTTTTATATTATTGGGTTTTATTTTAATTTTATTAATCTTATTCAATATTCTCACTCATTTCCCCTCATATGCAGAGCTTGTTTTCTCACTTTATAAATTGTTGAGCTCCAAGAGGGTCTGGTCGAGCACCTGGTGCATGCCAAGGTTTTCCTCCTTTGCTTGAGCCAGTTTCTCTGGTGATGGGGGAAAGAAAGAGGAGAATGGTGAGTCTCCACACAGCCTGTACCCCTCCCCCTCCCCTTAGGTGTACATAACTTATAGAAGCATAGAAGCATACGTCAGGAACTGACATATGAACAATTGTTTTTCTCCATGCAAGGAATCTGAATAACCAAGCCAAATACAACATATGTAGAAAAGTCCAATTCGGATTCAAATATTAGTTTTGTAATCTCCAAACTGCTACACTAAATATCACGTCATTACTGTCTTTGTGGAAGTTTTGAAATCAAGCGAGTTGAGTTGAACACAAATAATACCATATAGGCCAATGCATGAGGCTACAGCATGGGGTTCTTAACATACTGCAGTTTTGTCATTAGTCACAAAGAGGTTTCTATACAAACTCTGTGGTATCCTATTAACATACTGTTTTTAGTCTTCAGTCGAATGTGTGTTTATAATACAAATCCTCAATTAAGAGTCTTCAAAATGGGCTGAAAGGCACAAGTAAATCTAGGTAGAGTGCTGGGGGTTTGAGCCCGGGAAGCAAAGGGAGTCCACGTTGGTGCCTGCCAACGTGTCCAGTGGTCCCGGGCGGATTCAAAGCATCACCAAATGACTACGGGTGCTTCGAATGCGCCCTTTGACCGGGTTGGCCAGCGCTCTACTGTAACTAGGCGAGTCGGCGCGGAGAGAGCGAATGAGCTGGCCCGAGAGAGCGGGTCTTTGTGTGTGGTGAATGTCAGGGCTGGTTTGGGTTTCAGCATGCACAATGCAGCACTCATGAAGGGAAGCAGGTGGCGTAACACGTACCGAGAGCGCAGCTAAGCCAAATAATTCAAAAACAAAAACTGAAATAAAACATACGGTATTATAGCTGAATTAAGAAACCAATCAAGAATCCCATTTCATGTAGTATAAATAACATTATATAATATTATATGAATACAAGTGTAAATTTTGAGTGCTTTTAAAACAAGATAATATTCCATGTGCAACATTGCAACAATATTATAGTCGAATATGAAAATATTACAATATACCTCAACTGGGCTGCTATTAAGAGGTAGTAATACACAATTAAAAATGTACAGATCCATTAAACATGTTGTGTAGCACAGATCATTGGCATAAGCAAGACATTAGACAAACTTCTTTCAAATATTTTTCGTACACTGCAGCATTTCTAACGCAATGACCTGGGTAAGGTTGTGTTGCCATTCTTTCACTTTGAAATAAGTGGATGCCTGCATTCGGAATAAAAATAATAAAACTGGAAGACCAAGCATTTAAAATTCTGAACAAAGTCTACGGAATTGCATCATCAGAACAAATGGAAGCCAATGTGTGTCCCTACGCCACAACAGGAGCTTGTGCAAAAGAGGCAGTTATTCACAAATGCAGGTTCACAAATGCGATATGCAGCAGCACAACATTAACATACATGATGACAATAATATTGACAGTAAGTTACCACCACCCCCCCCCCCACACACACACACACACACACACACACACACACACACACACACACACACACACACACACACACACACACACACACACACACACTTCTGCCAATAGCAGTCCAATACAAGTGTGATACTTCCATTTTTACCCAACTTTAAAGAGTGAATTCCTCGGTTTTGAACCTAGATGTATTCAGTTCACATTTTTATACCTGTGAAACGGTGTGCTGTTATAAGTAAAGGTGTCAAAGCATGTGAATTAAGCAATTCTTTTTCTGAAAAACCTTGAACCGATGAACACGTCTCATCATCCCATTTTTTGGGGGGGGGAGGTGGGGCAACATGGCCAGATATTTATATTTAAATATTTGTGATATATATGCAATATTATGCAAACCAAGGTCACATAAGGACTGACATTTGCCTAGACATGCAGGACCAGCCCAAGGAATGCTGGAAACCTGATACTACACCGCTGTATAACACAAATATAAATGTTAAACATGTTGGTAGACTGAGACTAAACTAAAACTGAAGCTGTGTTTTGGGGTGAAAAAGGTACAAAATAAGTATGTATAAAATATGATAAAAAATGATACAAAGCCAGCAACTCACAGAATGTTCGTAAGCCACAGGAGGAAGTGTGATCATGCCAGAATTTTTCTAAACCCCTGACAGAAATTTGGCACAGTGGTAGAAATACTAGCAATAATGTAAACCTTTTATCCATTTTTTAACACTTTCTTCTTAAAAGGTAGTTAGTTCCATTCAAAGTTTTAGTCAGTCTTTCTGCATCAGAATAGAAAAAGTGAAGGCCTTTGGCACAGTAATGCATACAGTATCAGTAACAGACTGTCAATACTGGACTTTGGGTCTCTAGTGTTCTCTGTTCTTGTCCACCAAAGTTAGAAATGAATTAATTTGAGTTTGAGGTTGGACATAAATATGAATGAAGTATTGCTACAAAATCATGTGTATGAAACAAAACCATCGCAAATGCAGACAGCACAGGACATCCACTCCTTTTTTCAGCTGAAATCTTTGCTCTAGGTGGATGAAGGCTGCTTAAATGGATAAAAAGCCAATTTATGCTTGTTTATGTCTGTCAAAACACCCCTATCCACCACAACTGAACATGTGCTGAGTGTTTCCAATACACACCAAGAAAAGGGTACAAACATAGGTCTAAGTGTTCACATGGTTGGCCTTAAAATGACTGTTGCACTCAGCGGCGAATGATGAATTATGACAAACAAATGAATGTTAAACTACATTGGTCTCAATATTAGAACTTGGGTTCAATTAAAGTGCAAATAATATATAAAGGTATATTCATTTTCATAATAAATTTGAAAACATTGTGGGTCTTTGATACTGGATCCTTACTGTACCCATTAAGATTTTTGTGCAATATAATTTAAAAACAAAAATGCACAACATACTGTTCTTCCAACAATTTGGGGCACCAGAGTAAGAATCTTATGTTGTCAAATAATGGGAGAAACTATGAACTGGAAACCAAAATATCTCCTGCTTTTACAAACTATCTGCTACATACTTTTCCAGGTATTTTACATGAATCTTAAAATGCATAAAATTAATTTGCGTCCCGCTTTTTGTCACTAGGTCTGTGATCAGCCCCACAATGGGGGCTTCCTCTAACCTAGCTATGAGCGCTCATACATAAAACTGACATTAGCATTTTTTTGTTTTGTTTTTTTACAGGACATGCATCTTCATTGCTAATTTTAGACAGATTGTGGATTAAGTCTACTCAAAGTGTGGAAAGACACTCCACGGAAAAGAAAGCGGACTCAAGATATTGAAAATGGCATGAAGTTAATACTACTAAGGTTTCTTTTTGTTCATTTTTGTTTCAACGCAGTTGGAATGAACTACCAGGTCCAGGGAAAAGTCTCAGGCAGATTAAGGTCTAAAACGCTGCAAGTGTTCTCTGTATTTGGGAAGTGGAGAGGTGTGAATAATCGGTTCAGAGTTAATCAGTGACCAGTGCGTGTGTTTTGGAGAAAGGGAGGGGGTGTGCAGCTACTGCCGTGAGCCCCTCAGCTGTTCAGCTCGTTAAGCACGACCCTCAGCTCGTTACTGAGGACCCGGCCTTTCTCCACCTCCTTGTGGAAACGATCTGCAGCGACAGTGGAGGGACGACGGAAAGCCAACGAGGAAGACGCAGAAAGAGGAGAGAGAAAGAGAGAGAGAAAGAGAGAGGGCAGAGTTAGTTTAAACAAGACTACAGTCGGACAGCAACAGACAGACAAGGAAAAAAGAACACTAATGCTCCCCCCCCCCCCAAAAAAAAAAACGCAGCAGAATATTACACCACTCGGAGGTGAAGTTCCAGAGCAGGGGTGGGCAATTCTGGTCCTGGAGGGTCAGTGGATGCAGGCCTTTGTTTCCATCAATTACCCCGGCTAAATTAGATAAATGCCAGTTTACACAAAACATGGGTTCACTCAGATTAGGTCACACTAAAACAATTCTTATAGCGACAGAAAACACTTTGGCCATCATTCACGCACTTAAGAAATGCAGCCAAAATGTCAGACGCCATAAATGTTTGTTTTAAACAGGGTGGAAAGAATCTAGTTGGGCTGGGCAAGGAAGGTTCAGATACAATGGTCACATATTTCATTTTGTGATGCTGGTGTGTGTTATTTTGAAAGGATGTCTTGCAAGTATCAATTCAATCACAGAATGAGGCATCAGTAAATGTCAGCTTAAATATCAGTGTTTTTAAAGACAAGCTAAAACGGAAGTGATGGCACATATACACTAGTGAAGCAGATGTTTCAGGGGGAGTGTGAGGGGTGGGGAATCCATTTGACAGAAGTCAAATGAGGAGGGGGACATCCAATGAGGATGCACGCTGGTGCATGGGTATTGACTGCAGTAGAAAATTGACAGACATTTGATTGAAATACAAGCTCAGTGATACACGATGGCATAACATGTAAATTAAAATTGACTTCCAGGAAGTGGATGGAAAAGTGCTGCACTAACTTCAGTTTCAGCTTGTCTGTCAACCAGCCTAACTTTCGCAATGATACCCTCATTACTGTTAGTTGCAGCTAACTTCAGATGTTCGCTTAAACCGGGAACACATAAGACTTCAGATATGGCTGCTTTACAAGGAGAAGGAAGAAAATGTGTTTTGGAGACCATGGAGATACTTGTTGTACAGGAACACCGTAGCATGTTATGTTATCATTAAATTCATGTTACTGAGTGCAGTCTGTACTGGGGTGGCCTCTCTGTTCATTCCTGGATCTCCATTCACACCAGAGCACTCAGTTACAGGTAGAGGGCGCTGGTTAGTCCAGATTAGCTCCTGGCTTCTTCATTAGTTTTGATGGATTATTCATAGAACCTCTGTGCTCTACCCCTTTTTATCCCAGCTATCAACACAGACTAAAGTAACACAAATTTTAGTTTGGCTTTCTGTGGTGTAGATTCACAATGGTCTTGCAGAACGCACAAAGGTTTGAATAGCTCTGGAAATCTACCGCAATCTAACTTAAATATGTCCAACCCAAACCACAAAGATCACATAACATTCTCTGAGTCCTTCCCCTAAATCTCCAGAGTCACCATGCACCATCAACATATGCTAACTGGAGAACAAAAGCCTAAGGCAAACACGGAAGGTGACACTCCCAACTAAATAATAAAAGAAAACAGAGGAGAAACATCAAGAGAAAGGTGTTTATTACAGGACAGAAAAAAAGGGATGAGAGAAAGGGATCCGGATCAAGAGTTGACCCAATTCGGGATGGAGGAGGGAGGTTCAAGCAGGGTGAGCTCTGTGGGGCTGATGGGACCCTGGCGGGAAGGGGCTGGCCTACCCTGTGTTGGGTGCACTTCTCCCCCCCAAATTAAACGGGTTCATTACACAGGGCCGAAACCTCTCAACACCAAACCAGAAAAGGAGTTACGGGCAGTATGGGCAGGGGTCTCAAAATAGTGGTGCAGACAGATGGGGGGGGGGGGACCTTTATTAAAAAGATTAAGCAACCACCCTTTCTTTTTGATTACAAAGAACGCCATTTACTGGACCCCATAGAGAGTTGTATGGGATGAGGGTTGGCTTTGTACACTTTGCGCCGTAACAAAATAAAATTGAAAAAGAAACCAAAACCACTCTATAATGCTGTATGAAGGCCAACTGCAATCCCCCCACCCCTCAAAAAAATCAGCCTGGAATGAAATGCAACATTGAGGCGGTGGTGTGATCCACAGGAGAGCTTGTGTTGGCAATGGGGAGACCGAGAGAGAAGGAAGAGGGAGGGAGGGAGAAAGAGAGAGAGAGAGCAAGAGAGTATCTAGAGGGTAGTCATGTCATTGAGGGCAAGGTCCAGCTCTTCGCTGAGGGCTTTCCCCTTGAGTTTCTGAGAGTACACCTCGTCTGTGGGGGTCCCAGAAGGACAGGAGGACAACAGAGGGACAGACATACAGCCAAACAGGACAACACAGGGTGGAAAGAGGAAGGAAAATGAAAAGGTCAGATGGCCAAGGACACTCCTGAAACCAAAATAACCAAAACTAAAGAAAAGGCGGTGGTGGATGGTTTGATCAACGTGTCGCACATTAGGACCACAGAAAAAGATTTTGGTCTCTTTGCTGACTAGTCCACCATCTACAACAATAATTTAGCTCTGGCCAGTGGTCACATACCCCTACACTTCCAGAACTCAAACTGTCAGTACAATAACAAAGTTAAATTAAAATGTCTAACAGATTCTGATTTGATTTGTAACATTACCATCTACCGACTAATAGTTCTACATCAGAATTACAAGGAAGAACTACAATTACAACACTCCTCTGATATTATGACAGGGCCCATTTTTGAAAATAATTGCAGTAATCAATTTTAGATCTGAACAGTAGACTTTATGAAGTAATTCAGAAATATCCACCAGCAAATATTTTAGGTACACAAAAAGGATTTTAAAAATTGCTCTTCTAAGATTACATAAAGACCATGAGTCCCAACTTCCTGGACATCATGCAACAATCAATCATGCCAACTGTGTTGATTTTATAGCACATTAGCATGGCAAACATGCAAAGACACTCCTTTAGCTAAAAATGTCCCCCCAAAACAACAAATCCAATCTAGTATTATCAACATGCAGCCAGTTTTGTCAGTAGGACATTTTCAGACATGTTAAGACCTCACACCAAACTATCAAACATTCCCCCCAGTTCTCCGCAAACATTCTGGTTCACAGCTAAACCAGGACAGCAAAAAAAAAGCAACAAACAAAGATCATTCTCCCTGACACAAAGGCAAGATATTTTTGTAGCGGTAGTACACATCTGTAAGAGGACCTTGTGAAATGCTTCTGTGGTACTTCTAGAATAGCTACATCTTAACTGTGCAAAAGGAACCACAGAATCCGCTCATGAATAAATGCAACTTCATTAGATGAAAACTATGCTGAAGAGAGGTCCTCAACTTCAAGGGCTTTCACACCAAGTTTGGTTGAAAGGATTCGCACCTCCACACCAATAAAAACAAACTTCATCCACTTTGGTGAACTTCGTCAAACTAAGAATATTTAAATCAATCTTGAATTTGTTTGTGAATGTGTTTGTTACATTGAGCTAGCCCTTATGCTGTGCATGGACCAGAATACAACGGTTGTCCAAGCCACAAGTTTTAAAGAATTTCTTAAAAAAACAAATCACCACCATCGCACCATCTGTCAAACTTATTACTTAGTACTTCTTATTTTTCTAAACAACTGACAGATTACATCTGGAGTAGAGATTGAAACCAAACAAAATGGCCATCACCCCCATGACTTCCTTTTTCCAAGTAGTTTGCCTGAAATTCAACTTGGAATGCTTTCGCTTTCAAAATGAGCAAATTTATGTGCCATGGTGTGGGTTTGATGGTTTTACTTTGCCACCCAAGAGAGGTTTCACGCATATCTGCCAACCGAGTACTTTTGGACTAAATCATCAAACAAACTACGTGTGAAGTTATCTTCAAGCTCCAAGTTCGTAAAGTTGAATCAACATTTGGCACACGTCAACCACAAATGTCAAAACAACCACATTTGCCCTGGCAGATACCATTGTTTTCTTTAAATAATATTTCCTTAAAATAGCATAAAGACCCTTCTTTGTATTTGAAATCCCATACCTACACATGCCACACCTCTTTGAAATAAGTTTACCCACACAAAGAAAAACTATTCTCCAATCACAGAGAAGTAGTCTGTGTGTCCACAGGAAATTCTGGTTTGTAGTTTACATGGGAACCGATCATCTGCCAGATCAGCTGAAGCAGGCTAATAAGCGCTTTGAAAATGCAGGCATTATTTTTCTTGTTTCATTTAACAGACGCTCTGAGCCAGATTATTCTTATACACCTATCCAAATATCCAACTATATAAATGGGTTATTGGATATTTACTGAAGCAATTGCCATTATGTAACTTCTGCATTTGGCTTATAACCCTAGCTTGCTAGCCTTCTGCCTGATGCAAGACTTTAAATATTAACCAGTAACAGCTGCAAGTTGTATGAACCTTAGTACCATTACTACCAGCATGGATGAGGCCTGGCACAGGAGTTAGTATTAGTTAACAAAAAGATCCAACAAACAAAACAAAGGGGGCTTTGAGGGCTATGCGGGTTCAGCGGTTTCAGATCAAAGGTGGAAGTGTGAGGCGATTAAAGACTTCAGGTGTAATTAGGGCAGGAAAAGTACCTTCCAAGTCATCGATAGTCTTTTCAAGTTTAGCCACAGAGCGCTCCGCAAACTCGGCACGTGTCTCCGCCTGGAAAACAAACATAGTAGGATACATTACTACTACTACTACTGCTGCTGCTGCTGCTGCTGCTGCTACTACTACTACTACTGCTACCACTGCTACTACTACTGCTACTACGACAACTACTACTACTGCTACTACTGCTACTGCTACTGCCACTACAACTACTACTACTGCTACTACCACTGCTGCTGCTGCTACTACTACTACTACTACTGCTGCTACTACTGCTACTACAACTACTGCTACTACTGCTACTGCTGCTACTACTACTACTACCACTGCTACTAGTACAACTACTACTACTACTACTACTACTACTGCTACCACTACAGCTACTACCACTGCTACTACTACTACTACTACTACTACTACTGCTACAACATGATAGTTATTCAGCAGTTGCCGTTATCCACAGCAACTTGCCATGTAGTAAATTATATTAGTACAAGCGTTGTATACCAATGAAGCTTCTTATGCGAATCCAAAGGACTTTGATTAATTAATGCTACAAAAATACCATTTGCTACTTATCAAGTTATGAATAATGAACAAATATAAAATAACAATCAGATCAGATGTTTCAAATGGCAGAACGGTCACCACAGTTCAACTGCATGGCACTGTACATTATTGTAAGTCACAATTAAAGTCTAGAGTCCGGTGGACACACATTAGCAGTCTCTCACCTCTTTGAGTTTATCCGTAAGAACTTTTATTTCCTCCTCATATTTATCTTCCTTTTGCGAGTACTAGAAAGAAAAGAAGAAAGGGCCATATGAATGCAGGAAAACACTTAATAAATAAATGGTGGATACCTTCCAGACCTATGTTAATGTTTATATCTGCAGACAAAACTGGCTTCTTTAATGTACATCGTTTTTGTCTAAGCATTATTGATGATTGTCACAATTGGGTGGGTGGAGGGGGGGGGACCGACATCAAACCAAAGCTGACCTGGACTTGCTCTCAATTTTTGGATGCATCCAAATTATTCCCTCATGTTCAAAGGGCCATATGTGCCTGTGGATGACCTCGTTTGGCCCACAGGGCCGTCAGTTGAACAGCCCTACTCTGGACCGCAAGTCCTACTCAACTCCAGGGCTTGATTTCACTAATTATGTTACCTCCTTGGTTCAGGAAGTAAGCTCATTAGTGAAATCAGATGTTGTGGTGCATGGTTAGAGCAACACTACAGCCAGAAGGATGCAGAGTTGAGTAGCCCTGCTGTTGAGAGGTCTGTTTTATAACCATGTTGTCAGGTTCTTATGTTTTAACCATTTTATCCACAAGGTATGCAAAGATATAGTGGTCACTTTTGACCCATGTTGTACATCAAGGGGTTAAATACGTGGTGTATCGAAACACTATGCAAAACATCCTTGCTTCCCAGTTGTCCTAAATGCATTCTATGGCACGTATGGCAGTATATGTCAGGAATATTATTATTTTACAGTTCAACATGGGCTAAACTTGTGTGTGTACAAGTGTGTGTTAGGCTACCAAGAGACAATACCAGCATAATTGTATACCATACTTTCATTATTACATTGACAGATCCATGAAGGGAACAGGAATTTGCATTGGAGAAGGAATACAGGAGACCATGATGGAATAGAGGAAAAATTGAGAAAAAAAAAGTACCTATGCAACGCACTATATGAAAAAAAATTAATAATATATGCCCACTTAATTCCATATGAGATCCAAAGAGTCAGTCTACAAAACATTTTCATAAAAAAGGAAAAAAATTACAAAACTTTTCATTCAATCGAGACTAGTTTGTCTAAGAAGTTTCACCATTTCTTTTAACTTCAGTAGGTGTCATTTTCTAGCTCTTCTCTCTATTTCAAAAACGAAATCTGTTAAAAAACATAACTCCATGTACTTAACTGCTTAAAGTCATAAACAGAAGTGCAAGCGTTTCAGTAAAAACTTGCCAATCGTCATTCCTCCGAAATGCGATATCTCCACTTTCATCATGTGGAGGTGAAATTACAGCGCTTACAACACGTAGCCGCACAGCAGCTCCCGAAACATAAGCTTCCCTACACTCCAGTGTGCCGTGAGATGTCTCTGGGTCAGTAACTTGTGAGTTATCTGTCACCCCTATTGTGAAAGTGGGGGGGTACTCCCTGCTCTCACGGTGACTGGGCTTTTCCGTTGACGTTGAATTACAGTAGACTGCATTGGATTTGGTCTCCATGGAGACCATAACCCGGACGGTTTGGCCCGCGGAATAAATAAATAAATTTATTTTATTTATTTTTTAATACAAAAAATAAAACTGTATGCTGCTGCAGGAGGGTTCATCAAAACCCTAGGAATGGGGTCTGGGGGGGACAGGAAGCCCCCGTCCCGGCACCCCCAGCACCCCCCACCTCTGCCCCTACCTTGTCAGACTGAGCCTCCAGAGACTTCAAGTTGTTGGTGACATTTTTCAACTCTTCCTCAAGGTCACCAGATTTACTGTCCAACAGTAAGAGAGGTGGTAGGAGAGGGGGAGAGAGGGGGGAGGAGAAAAAGAGGGGAGAAGGGGGGGAGGAAGGAGAGAGCGCAAGTTGAGGTCGGAGAGACAGAGCAGAAAGAGCAAGCAGAGGAGACCCGTCCTGAGTGTGATCTGCCCCCTTTAAAAGGGACAGGGGCAGCTGGGCTGGAGCCAGCTTAAACCAGCCGTTTCACTGTGGTTTTCCTGGAAAAATGGAGGACCCTTTCTTTTTTTTTTGTTTTTCAGTTAAAAATAAGACTATGTGAACAAACGTGGCACCATCTAGTTTTAAGCAGTGTGCTGATAACCATCTAAAGCAAAAGAAACCTGAGCCAATGCTAACATTCTTGTTTGGTCGGGGGACAGGGGGGTGAAATTGAAGCCAACACGACACAGCCAATTAAGTTTGAAAGATGATACTTATTAGATTATGAATTCAATTCAATAACAATCTGAGGTTCTGCAGTTCATTTAGGATATCTTTAAATATACTTGACAACCCAAGTATATAAATTGTATTTAAGTACATAAACATAAGAGTGAAAATGTACAGAACAAAAATATACTCAACATATATAGAAGAGGATATTGGGGACTATACATTTAACTAAGTAAGCTATGAAGCAATGGGGGCTTGGCGTGGCGTGGATTTTGAATTTTGGGTAAAGGGTGTCCTATTTGCCTGTGGCTCAAGCAGTTGTGTGTGGCCGGGCTCCCACTATTCATGACCTACACCAGACAAAAAGCAGGAAGCGCTCAGCGTGCGGGGCAGGAAGCGCTCTCGTCATGTGACAGGAAGAGGAAGAAGAGGACAGCACTGACCAGAAGGGAGGAAAGGAAGCAGGTTAGTCACACAGGAAGTGAAGGGGGAGGGGGAAGGGGGGGTGGGGGTGGCAAGTTGACCGTTGTTGAGGGCAGTAAGTACCTCTTCCTCTGTGGACATCAGGGATTTCAAATTCTGGTCCAATAGTCTAAGCTCCTCCTCCAGCTGCCTGACTCGACTGGGTTAGTCCACAGCGAAGAGGCGGGGGTGGGGAGGGGAGGGGGGGCACAAACAAGGCAAATCCGGGTGGGGGTGCGTTCGAGCATGCATTACAAAAACAAACAAAAGGGGAGAGAACACATCCAGGCGCTCTGCTGAGGTTAGCGTGTCCAACATCTCCGGTTTCACACTTGAGCAACACAAAAAGGTGACCGTGGACTGGGATGGCCTGCTGGCAGCAGGTGTGGGGTGGGCGTCGCCAACGTAAGCTCTGAAACGTGCCTCGGGCAACAGCTGCGTGTTAAAACTAAACCCAGGAAGAACGTCTGGTTGGCCACCCTGAGCGGCTACAAAGGGGGCCTCTGAAGGCCACTGACTTCAGTGCGCACTCAGTCCAGATGAACGGTTTCCTTTGGGTACATTTTTCAACAGCCATCAACATTTATTCTCCAATGAGGACTTGTTGAGCTTTGACTGGTGAGAGAATTCTTTCCAAAACAGGCCCCTTGATGCCCTTTAAGGCAGGGGTATGCAACCCCACATCTGGGAAAAAACTACACAAAATACTTTCACGTGACCTCTGAAGGTCATTAATGATCCGAGTGGATTATTGATGGTTTTACATCTCTCACCCTTTTGCTCCAACGTGACCCATGACCTTTGTGTTGATTGGCTAGAAATCCAATTTCACAACAGCTGAATCCCACCACACAGCTTGGCACTGTGGACCATTTCAGACCCCATATTAATCATGCATTACTTTGACATATTCGTGCAAGAAAAGTCTTTATATTTTCACAGTGTATTCAATAAAGTGACATTTACATGGCAATATACATAAACACAGTGAAAGACTAGAGAATATCTGCAGTACACAATGTTTACATAATGAGGTCAAAATCAGGGGTTATTATAACATTCCTTAAAAGATTTTAAAATTTAGATTATCAGTAAAAGATATTAAGTTGCGCAACAAATAACTGATTTTCTTTTTAAAAATGTATTATTATTTTTATTTTTTACTTACTTTTATAGCATTTAATCTTACTACTTTATAATCAAGGACTTAAGAGGCTGAAAGTTCCTTGGTGCTAAGAGTATGTGTTTTTCCACTAGGCTGAATTAAGGCACTGCACAAGAACACTTTGGCGGGTACAGCTAGCGAACAAAAAAAAACAGAAGCACCGACAGTCACTTCACAGGGTGCTAGGCCATCACCTTATTGAACGAAACGAGCTGCTTTTGCCAAAAGCACCAAGCGATCACTCCCCTTTAAAAGTAATGGAGATCTCCTCGTGCAGACATGAGTCATAGTTACAGGAGAAAAGGCCTGCCCGGCCCATTGCACGCTAAGACACATGGATGAGCCACGCCTGTGTGGCAGGCTCTGCTTGCTGTTCGCTAGCTGTGCCGCCAGCGTGCCGCGGGACAGACGGACACTGGGATGGCGGGAATGACGGAGGGCAGTGAACTTACGCCTCAGCCACCTCAGCACGCTCCTCAGAACGCTCCAGATCGCCCTCAAGGATCACCAGCTTACGGGCCACCTGCAACGGGCCAGACACACCAGCTTTAAAACCTGCCCAGGTAAGGGCATTACACACACATGCAAAGACACACACAGACGCAAACACAAACGCAAACATAAAGACAGACAGACACAAAGACAAACAGAAACGGAGCCTTCCAGAAGTGATAGTGACCCAAAGAAAATTGAGTGACTTAATTTTCACAATGTACTCATTAGCTTTGTTTGCTGGAAACGTGACATTTTTCCATAATGAAACAGTCAACAGTAACATGTAGAGAGATAATTTGACTTGCAGGTTATATGAGTGCAATAGAGATCAAAAATAGTTGCCTGGACCCTGAACATTTGGCTGCATTGGCTGCACCCTAACAGCCATGACCGATTGCGTTGTGACCAGGGAAAGAACCCCAGATGAGGCAGCTTTAGACCGGTCCTCTCCCACCCAAATGCTGGCGGGAGCCCCTCTACAGTGACCTGCAGTGCCACACCAGGTGCTAAGCAACACTGCAGTACCGCCTAATCCACAGCACTGTACTGTAATATGCCATCCCGCCAACGTGGGGCTTAAATCAATACAGTTCATGTACCTGAAATAACCTTTAACCTTCATTTATACAGGGTAGGTCGACTGAGCACACATGCTCATTTACAGCAACGCCCTGTTAATGCCTGTCAAAGGACCTGGGCAAAAGCATCCGACCAAACTACAGCACATCAAACCACGGCATCTTGTTCAAGAAAGTTAGAATTAAAGTGCCTTGCCTCATGTTGGTCTCTAAAGGCAGCATGCCTCTATGGAAACTCTACCAGCACTGAAAGTGCATTGAAAACAGACTTTGAACTGTTCTGCAGTTCAAAACACGGCATACACAAAAGCTAGCACCATGGCAACAACATTTCCCAAGGTGATTCAAAAGCAGATAGCGAGGGGGTTTGAAATGCCCTGGGTCCACGAAGCAAGGGACATGAATATTGTTAAGTAATTAATTAACTACCTTGTGGGTAATATAATATAACCTTTTTGTAAGACTTTGTAGGTATACCAAGTGCCATCGAAGACATTTCACCGAAATAAAAAAAAAGTCCCGATTGACCCTTTGCAGGACAGGACATGTTTTTGGCGAGCCTAAATGTATTGGGCTATGGAAAAGTACAGAGGAGAGATTTGAAACAAAGAAAATAAAAATAATTAAAAAATACACAAGCTTATTTTAAGATCGGAAAGAGGAGGGAAAACTCCCCAGACCCCAGCTGAAATGACTCCTTGAAGAAACGGTGGCTCGCTCACCCTGAGAAGGGTTAGCCAGGGGTAATCCCGTCGTCACGGCACATCAATAAAGGCCGGACAGATGGGAAGGATAGGGCTAATGGCTAATGGGCGCGCAGAGAGAGGAATGTTAATTCAACACCAGAGGGGAAGGGCCACTTTGAAGGCCTCCCTACAGCACGCGCAGGCAGCTGCTGAGCGACCGCTTCAGAGACCTCCGCCCGCCTCTCAGCGCACCGCTGGCCCAGGGTGTTCCTCCACCTTTTCGACTGCGCTACCTTAAGTTTTTCATGGGGCAGCACGGTGGGAACAACGGACTGCTAAGCGAAACATGGAGGAGGAAAGCTCCGGAAAGGGCAGTGGAGTGTGTCTGGATTCAGGGCGCTGGAATGACGGGGGCCCCGAACAGGGGGGGAGGCGCAGAGACGGGCGGAGACGGCACCTCCTCATATTTGCGGTCGGCCTCCTCTGCGATGTGTTTGGCCTCTTTCAGCTGCATCTCCTGGATCTCCATTTTCTCCTCGTCCTTCGTCGCCCGGTTCTCGATGACCTTCATGCCTCTGGGGAGAAGGACAAAGCAGGCGGCAGTTAGCTTGGCGTCCCTCCCCAGCACAAAAGCCTCCATTAGTACAGACAGGCCCAACGCCGCTGTACCGCAGTCCGTTAGTGCTGGAACAATATCCGTGTACAGGGAATGCTGCTTAGTAGATAAGGCTCTGCCAAATGCATTACCATTCAAAAACAATCGATTAAAATTGTATATCGGTTTACAACATATAATTACCTGATTAAAATTACTTTAAAGCATCTTAAAACTAACAAGCACAATATATAAAGCATTGCCATGTCAGACGTCAGGAATTCTAAATCTTGAAAGCAACTACACGATTTGTAGAGAACCCTATTATTCCAAGTTCTTCATTTATTGTGCTATTGCTCATCATAGTTTTAGAGGTACGCATGCTAAAATGTTTCTGATGCGGAGAAACTTCTCCTAGTCCCCATACCATAGATTGTGTAGGTCTGCAGTATAAAGTGCCCCTTCCATCAAATGCCCTAATTTGCAAACCGAGTTTGCTTACAAACAAACTGTATGACTTCTTTTTAGCTATCCTTCACAACCCAAATGTATGTTCTCATCTCATTCTGAGATCAAGTAGTCCTGGTTAAGATGAGCCCCTACTCACAGTTTATAGATGACAACTAATAGACACTAATCCACACCAGTGATTGAATTCTTCAAATGTTAACATCAGTCATTGCATTGACATTATAAAACATTCAATCAAAAAAGCACCAATATAGTGTCACATTTCTGTGGCATTATTGGGAACAAGCGTTGTCAGCCCAAGTCAAATGCTCAAGTGCTGAATGCACAACACCAGCAGACACTGCATCCCTCCAGATTTTGGGGTCCCTGGAGCAGAGATATCCACTTGAGACAATACCATGCATTGCAGTCCCAACTCCCAACCCACAAATGAACCCCCAGCCCCCACCCCCCCCGTGGCCGGGGGCTCAATTCCCAACCACCACATTTTGTACCCCATCTCTGTCCCGTAACAGCCTCTGCCCATCCTGTCTGAGTGCAGTGACAGTGCAGTGACAGGGCGCAGTGTGAGTGCAGTGACAGGGCGCACTCGGAGGGCAGGGACAGTGCAGTGACAGGGCGCAGTCTAAGTGCAGTGACAGGGCGCAGTGTGAGTGCAGTGACAGGGCGCAGTGTGAGTGCAGTGACAGGGCGCAGTGTGAGTGCAGTGACAGGGCGCAGTGTGAGTGCAGTGACAGGGCGCAGTGTGAGTGCAGTGACAGGGCGCAGTGTGAGTGCAGTGACAGGGTGCAGTCTAAGTGCAGTGACAGGGCGCAGTGTGAGTGCAGTGACAGGGCGCGGTCTAAGGGCAGTGACAGGGCGCAGTGTGAGTGCAGTGACAGGGCGCACTCGGAGGGCAGTGACAGTGCAGTGACAGGGCGCAGTCTAAGTGCAGTGACAGGGCGCAGTGTGAGTGCAGTGACAGGGCGCAGTCTAAGGGCAGTGACAGTGCAGTGACAGGGCGCAGTCTAAGGGCAGTGACAGTGCAGTGACAGGGCACAATCTGAGGGCAGTGACAGTGCAGTGACAGGGCGCACTTGGAGGGCAGTGACAGTGCAGTGACAGGGCGCACTCGGAGGGCAGTGGCAGTGACAGTGTGCAGTGTGAGTACAGTGACAGGGCGCACTCTGAGTACAGTGACAGGGCTCACTCGGAGGGCAGTCACAGGGCGCACTCGGAGGGCAGTGACAGGGCACAGTCTGAGTGCAGTGACAGTGCAGTGCACTGACAGGGCGCACTCGGAGGGCGGATAGTTCCCGGTCGTTCACCTCTCGCTCTCATCGGCTGCTTTCTCGGCCTCCTCCAGTTTCTGCAGCGCGGTGGCGAGCCTCTCCTGGGCGCGGTCCAGCTCCTCCTCCACCAGCTGGATGCGGCGGTTCAGGGAGGCCACCTCCGCCTCGGCCTGCGGGAAACAGGGAGAGCAAGAGGCTTCCGGTTACTGCGGTCAGCGCCAAGAGACAGCCGGCCAACGCCCTGGTCAAAAGAACGCATCCGAATCTACCGTTCACGAAGCATCTCCGAGTGGGAGCGCTGATCTAGGATCAGGTCTCGCCTGCACATATCCTGACCTTACCCAACATGAGCTAAAGGACAAAGCTGACTCTAGGTTGAATATTGGTAACAACTTACATGAATCGGCATGTAATTGTTAAACTAACTACTGATATGAGAATTTAATCTATAATAAAGCTTTGTTTACGTATTTTTACATCATTAATTCATTTTACATCATTCAACTATATTAGTTGATGGCAATTCATATTGAAATGAGAAAAACAGTTAATGTCTTGGTTATTAGTTAACCACTTATTAAGTTTACCCTATGGTTTGCTAATGCATAAATATTCATGCAACTAACACATTAGTTAGTAGTTCAATACTTTTAGTGAATAGAAAGTTATGTTAAATGTAACAAATACATTCATTTTATGCTTAATGCATTTGTTCAATTAATTCACAGTAACTACTACATAAGTATATGGCAATCCATCTACCCCCATTGTAAAGTGTGGGCCACTTTACAATGGGCCCTGTATTCATAAAGTGTCTAAGAGTGCTAATCCGAAACTTTTCATTATGATCGAAATGCTAAAACAGACAATATACTCTGAGACACTTTTTGAATACAGGGCCTAATCTGTCATGACTTCATGCTAGTCCTTCTCATCCTAGAATAGAAATGTGGTGAGGTTTAAAGGAATATATGCAAGATGGTCCATGGGCTTGCTTGTTGCGTGAAAGTGCTGCGTTTGCGTTCTAGTTAAGGGCCACACAATTGTTCAGTTCATTGACCTCTGGATGTCAATTTCAAAGTTGCTCAACCGTCCAAATTGAACTGACCGTCTAACAAATCAATCGCAGTCTCCACTGTCTAAACATACTCTACAGAGTAATGCACTTAACAGTCAAAGAGCCAACTTGTGCGACGTTGTGCAGTGTACATGAGATGTTTCACGGTGGCACAGTGATGGAAAAAATTAAATATCTTCTGAAACTACTGATAATACTGGCTCAGTAACTGCGGAAATAATAAAGTATTTTACAGAACCATAATGTTTTCTGTAATCGGCAGCAAACTAGCCAGTTCCAACTACAGAGATAATCCAGAGTGAATAAACATCCCATGTTCGCTCACAAGTCCCCTTCTCTCGCAAATACAGATGTACAGAATTAATAATGGCAAAAGAGAAATATCAATAATCAAATTTTGATGTTATTTTCAGTTTGTCTTTAGTTTCAGTTTGTCTTTAGTTACAGCACAGCCTCTATGCTGTCACAGGATGACACAGCAATATTCATCTCAGATTGGAGGGGCAGCCTGTAGCCTAGTGGCTAAGTTACTTGACTGGGACCTGGAAGGCTGGTGGTTAAAGGCCCAGTGTAGCCAAAAAAAAACCAACAGCTAAATAACAGTAAGTGCACTGTGAAAGCCACACAGCAGGTCCAACAATGCTTTTGAGGAGGTGATCCACTGCATTGGATTGGATCATATTCATTGAGTACATGCTCCTATCCTGTGACTTATAATGAAAAAGAACCTGCATCCAGCAGTTATGTGAGCATCATATAGCCTGATTTGGCTGACCATATTCCCAAACCGGTGAGTTGAAGCATACCTTATGTCATCCTAGAAACACAGGTTGGGATATTAGCTTTGACATTGTGTGAGACCAAGAAAGACAAACACAACAGGAGAGTCTTCTGGCAGAGATTTGGAAGGCGGCTCAAGGTGATTCACAGGTCTGACCTTGAGACTCCCACAGACAGACTCCTTTGTTTTAGTCCGACGAGTCTCTGTTCAGGCAAGGCTACAGCTGTACTTCAAAAGGCCCACTTAAAGAGCACTGCAAACGGCTAATGGGACACTCCAGCTATGAATGCACTCTTCTACTCAGCAGCTTGTTCAGCTGACCACTAAACTCCATTGCTATGGAAAAATGCCAGGCTAATTAGCGAAACAATAGGCCGGTAAACTTGTATGCATGGAATCAAAACTGTCCACTAAAACAATTGGGTAATAAACTATAAGTAACACAAAGCACAGAACAAACACAACAGTTGTGTCAATAAAACTGCAAAGTCAATGAAACTGGCTACTAAGAAAATATGCTGTTGAGAGTAGCTCACTCCACACCCGATGGTCCAAAAGGTGATGGGTCCATGCGATAATCACCGGGTTCATTTTCCCCATAATGTGGCTCAATTTGAACAAATTGGAAAGTTAACCTTGCCTAGTTCAAGATGTGCAGATGCTGACAGCGGCTCCAATCGATCTAAATTTTGATGCTTGTGAGGAATAACTTGCTTGCATTATTCTGTGTATTGAAATGTTTCCAGGTTCATAGAAGACAGATGGAAATTCTACCGTCATGTTCAACTGTCAAAGCAGGGTACAACTATGAAGAATAAATACGTTTTCAGCATTGTCCCTCTATGACGCATGGAAACAGTTCAACAATTTTGGCCAGACAAGAAATGTCACTTGCCCAGCACAGGCCATGGAATCCATAGAAATATTCAGAAAATCTTTAATGAGACGACAAGCAGAGGAATTTGCTCTTTAACGTCTCAAAGAGATGAAATTGGGCTTTTATTTGTACCGCTGAGCTCTCATTTGGTGACCAGGCATTCCATCAAATTGCCTTTCAGATATCAAGTGTCGCTCAGCCCCTAAACATGGCCGGGGGGAACTTTCATGGATGTAGCTAAGCTGGAGACCAGGAGCACATATTTGTACATGAAGAGTTCCTCTCGCACAGAACAGAAAAAGTGGACAAATCAAGTGGACATGGAAGTAAGCGAATGTTGCTGAAAGAGCCAATCTCTTTTTAATTTTTTTTTTTTTACATTTTTTAAAGGAGGGTGGTGCACATATGCACATTCCGGAATTCCAAGATTCCTAGTGAGGCCGGCCGGTCGGCCGTGGGGGTCCCGACAGCGATCCACGGCCGAACAATGGCTCCCAGTGTTTTCCCTTATGGAAGCCGGCTAATCAAACCAGCAGTCTGCAAAATCCTATAAATCTATTCCCATTCCTCAGGGACTGGATGGGAAAGGCCCGGAATGCCACTTGTGACAATTTGTACATTCCAGAGCCTGTTAATGTCCTTCAGTTAATCGCCCAATTCATCCAACTTCCACGTCCCCCACAGTCTCTGCTCTCGTTCTATTATACTAAATAACAGACATTCCTGATGCACGACAGGCTCTTTAATAATTAGGACCAACCTCTAAACTGACATTTTTTTGGCAAACTGATCAAGTTGCACAAGAGGCTTCAGGTTGATTTGAGAAGGAATTTCCTGAAGGTGACCCAGAATTAAGACCACCCATCTCATCCCATCCCAGCATAGCCACTTAATTCCCTAACCTATATTCCCATCAAATTTGCACCAATCGATTTTGGAACTGTATCAAAGAGAAAAGGACATATAACCACAGCCCGAAATTGTGTTTTTCAACAGTTTAAAATATCCCCCCATCATGCACATCCAGCCCCACCACATGCCAGCCCATTGAAGGAAATATTTGGTGTGCAAATCTTAGGGCCTTGTTTTCACGGCAGTGGGCATGCGCACACTTCATATTCCCAAGGCCAGGACAAGACAGGAAATTATTAACCACCTCACCTGGCCTGCCAGGCACACAGCCAAAGAAAGCCAGGCCTACTCTTACAGGCCCTCAGGAAGGGGCTCGGGAAGCAGATCCAAGTTGACAAAACAGCACCCCAAATCACCTCCCCACGGCTCCATTTCCGATTAGTATCCAAATAACTTGAGTTCCCCCCCAATAAATTCATATGTAAAACAGGCTTGCATTGCCTATAGTTTTTTTTTTCCCTCAGGCTTTTATTCAGTTAAGCGAAGTAAAACTTCGACAATATACTGTGTACTCTTGTGTTAGTTATTTTGAACATGGCATTGCAATGATACAAAACACAAAAAGGGTTAATCATTTGCAGGTCACTGTTCCAATTGAGAAATCGAAAGGAAATTATTTTAAGCAGTGAGGGGAGTTGAATAAGCATTTCTGAAGTGCGTACAAGAGGGAAATCGGCTCATTAACTGATTAAACGATGGCCTTTTGGATTTCAGGGATAAATGCACGCGGGCTAAAGCGCGCCTAATTGTACACTGTCCAGCAGGCCATCGGCGCCGTTCCCAGCCAACAGCTCAAGTACTCATCTCATGGACAACAGTGAATCAGTTTAAACAAACAGGCGGCAGGCTACAATGACTTCAACCGGATTTGCCCCCAGGGTGTGTAGAAGCAGCGCATACAAGTACTATTCTGGAAAGGCTTCAGACCTGTAAACGGCACTGTGTTATTCTCCTTTGTAGTAAAGGCCTTGGATCTTACCGTACCACTACTTTAAGAATTACAGCATAAGCTATACCCTTTTCAAATATTAACAGCAAGATACACGTATTAAATGCGCAACTGGAAGTATTAAAGCATAATTTAAAATAATTATCGACAACCTGGAGTAAAGAGAACTACTGATTTTCAGACCACTCTAAGCATGCAATGTAACACGGTAAACTGGAGACACAAAACCTTGAGTACAGTATTATGCTCCAAAACCATGTCTTACAATCTAATACATAGCTCTACATTCGAACATCCTTAATACGGACTCAAAAAGAGAACGTTTTAAATATAAATTGACAAGCATTAATCAGAGGGGAGGACTGCAGATGATTTAATGTTTTCCTCGTTAGAGAAATAAGAGAGATTATTTAAAGCATAAATAAAAAAAGGTCTCGCTGTTGGTTTTCAGACTTCAGTGTACGGTCAAAAATAGTTTACATTTCCGCAACCTCGCGGCGCAAAACGACTTCAGAAGGCGTATTTGTGAAATGTAATTTTTAGAGAGCACTTAATTTTGAGTTTCACGCTGGGCAGTCATCGTTTCTGCTGGGAAACATCCAGTTCGGCCAACACCCACCCTCCATTTTGAAGAAATCGTTGACTCAGACCCAAATAAGGCTTCATTACTGCACAATAATTCACCATCCCACACACCGCAGGACATTTGAGACTTCATCGCTTCATATGTTATCTGAAACTCAGTCTATCCTTTTTTAAATAATGCATAGAAAGTTGGGGGTTCCCTTGTGCTTAATGTGTCAAAATGAAACTTTAAACCCGAATGTTCTTAACTCAAAATTAATTGTAATTTTGAATGTCTATATCCGCGTGTACAATAAAAGTGTAGACTGCATTTTCCCGGTTACAATATGAGGCCGCTAAAACGTTCATCTAATCATGCATTTTTTAAATACCCAATGAACTTGTCGAGTCCATAAGTGCAGTTGAACACAAACCGTATCGACATTTTAGTAATAGCTGAATTAACTGGATAGCTTGCTTCCATGTAGTCTTTCGCATGTCCTCGATTGTAACCTGCTGTAACGAAATATTGTAACAGGTTACTTGCGCATCACGGATAACCTGGAAATAATGTAACATTCATAAGAGTTTATTTCACGGGATGGACGGACAATGACGCGACCGTTTACGCACATTCTAATGCTGAAAGGTAACGGGTATTTACACGCAGGTAGCGTGAACCGAAGAACATGCAGCACGATGCAGCACGGTAATAGACTCGAAATTATCCATGCACATTTCCTAACGCAAGATATATTCGCATGACAAAGTCTGACTCAACAATGTTACAAGTGATCTTACTCTTTCTCTGGCCTGTCTCTCTGCATCCACCTCCCGTTGGAGACTTTCGGCCCGGTCCTCCGCATCGTCAGCCTGCTGTTGCAAGGTCTGTATTTTTCTTTTTACTGCTTCGATCGACGTTGCTCCAGCCATGGCAAGTGTGTCCCAAGTATTCTCCGAATGCCAAAGTCTCTGTGCGTCGAGGCAATTTCGCTTTCGTCTTTTCAAATGAACTAGACAACGTCTGTCTACACCTTAACTATTGTAAAGCGAAGACAAACGACTCAACACTTCCAGGGGTCGACCTAAGCGTAAGCCAATCCTTAAAAAGTGGCTATTTTGTGACGCCTGTATCGGGAAAGATGCGTCAGGGTTTGTGAAAATCCTGCCTTTTAAGGTGAGCTGTTAATTCGCATTGTCCTCTAGCGCAGAACAACCGCGTTCGGGATTCTCTCGGAATGAGGGGGGGGGTCGAGTTGAACTCCGCCGCACTCCCCACCTCTCCGCCTCCGTTTTTTTTCCTTTTCCTCGGATGATGTCACAGGTCAGAGGCCGGCTGAATGTTAAAGAACTACTAACACCTTAGAAAAAAACCCCGAGGACAGCTTATTGTTATATGACAGGGGTGCAGAACTCCAGAGGGTACAGATCTGCATGCTGCGTTTTGTCCATACCAATTGCCTTAGTTTTAGCTTTCTGACAGCTCTACACTGAACTACACTGGCTTATTCCTTTACTTGAGCACAGTAGACATCTTCACGATACACATGCAGTTTGCGGCAGCTGGTGTTTGTACAAATGGCAGATAAAGATATGGTTGAGCTAATAAAATAATTTAGAGAAGTTGGGACAAAATCCTGAAACGGATCGGCCCTAGTGCACACCCCTGTTACATGACAAATGGTCCATAACTCATTGATACGCTTATATTCTTCGCCCTTGGGATTACATACTAGAAACTATATTTCTATATTTTTGATGAGAAACAGGCGTATTTACAAAACAACTTTTTAGTGTAATTCAGATTAATGTTCTTGAAGTTTTCTCTTGCTTTCCTTGGCAGAGTGTCATACTGTCTGCATACATGCGCATATGCGCATTAAGGTAATTTATTTTGATCAGATGGCAGTTCTGTAAAATAGCACGTAAGTAATACTGAGGCAATGCTGAAACCAACCTCCAGGAGTAAATTTAAGCAAACCAAACAATGCTCTGTTAGAGCCTGTACTAAGATTGGAATTGTGACAGTGCAATACTAGATTTGACTCCCAAATTAACTGTGCAAATTTACTGTACAGGACAAAACAAAAAACATGGGGTTGGCAATGTTCCATCCTGGAGAGACATTAACTTCTGAGTCACCACAGTCTTTACCTTATTTTATTGTATATCTATAAAAAGTGGTGGCATATTGGACAAATTCCCACAAAAATTGATCTCTACACCTGTCCACCTAATCACCCACCTGTAAATGACTGACAACACAAAGCCTGATTATTCCCTACCCTACAGCTTTGGGTTCACCAAGTCACCACAGCAAACCACAATACTCAAAAGACCTTTCCTCCAATCGTCTCCTTGCCCAAAGTATGGGGGAGGAAAGGAGGATGCCCGAGTATTGGGATGCACCCTCTCAGTTGACCTACAAAGTCAAATAAATAAATAAGTTACATAATGAAAAAACAGTGAAGGTAATCATGCATTATGTACATTACTACATGTAAAGACTCGTGAAGGAATGAAGAGTACCCTCATATCCTTGCATGAATTTACCAGTGATGGCTTGCATGCAAATACAGTACAGCAAGCCGACTAGCGCAGGGGTGGAGAATTACATTCCTGTCGGGCTAGTGTACATGCAGGATTTGGTTTCCACCATTGACCTGAGCACAGTCTCAACTAGCTGATTAGCTGCATGCACCAACGGGAGTTGACTTGAAGATAAGACTGTGGTAAAACATTTCACACAGGGACACAACTGTAGTCTTCAGCTGGCGTCACCGTTCACTAGCCTATTAATACATTCATGTAAAATGTACAAATCACACAAATTGATTGGGAATGTTTAAGAGCAGAAGTGTGAGTGCAATCCAGAAACAGACACGGCCCCTGACCCCTCCCTTTGCCCACCCTTCAGCTAGCACATTATCAGTGACACAGCTGCAGCAAGGTCAGGCTGCTCTCTCTCGTAGATTATACCCCAGGGTTACATGACGTCCTGCCTGGTCAGCGATCAAAATTCGCCAATCCCCCTAACCACCCCCCTCCTATTCACAAGAGAGTCTCAAAATGAAAATCTTACTCAAATTGGCAGCCCTGTTTTTCCCCACCAAGAGGAAAATACTGCGCAGAACCCCTCATCTGTGCACTTGTGTTTGTGTTGTACATCACTTGGGATAAGAGCTTCTGCTAAATGGCAGGAAAATTACCTGCATAGATCTCAAAAATATAGTTATTATGTGAGTCAGACTGAGTTACTCTGCTGTGACAGCTTTGAGGTGATGATGATGGCTTATTTGTATTCCTGTCATTGTTTTTGCAGCAGTGGCAAACATTACATTATTGGCATTTGGCAGATGTGCTTATCCATAGCGACGTACAGTTGATTAGACTAAGCAGGAGACAATCCTCCCCTGGAGCAATGCAGGGTTAAGGGCCTTGCTCAAGGGCCCAACGGCTGTGCAGATCTTATTGTGGCTACACCGGGATTAGAACCACCGACCTTGTGTGTCCCAGTCATTTGCCTTAACCTACGCTACAGTGCTTCTCTTTAATGCATTTACTTGCTTCACTGCCAGCATCAAAAAAATAAGTCAATCTCAGTAATTATTTTAGTAGTATATATCGATGTAAAATCTTATTTCTATAAGTTTTTTGTCAAATAAGAAAAATATTGCCAATGAGGTGAGGAAGTTTGACTCATTTCTAGATTTGCCAACAGACTTGACATTTAACTTAAAACAAGCTACAGTTTTTTTTACTTTTGAGAAAAAAAAAGATTTGAGGTCTCATTACAAAATAAAAGTGTTTAAGACTTTTTTGCAGTGTTGTTTTTTGAAGCTTCCTTCGACACATGTTCATGTTTAAATGTAACCCGATTCCCCTTTGTCTGTCAGGTTCAGTTGATAGCATGGTGACAATGAGGTCAATTAGGGACCATTGGCTTGTGCCTTAGGGAGCACTGAACTGGGATCAGTGCTCTGGGTTTCCCTGGTCCATGTCCTGCCACAATAAGAGCTATGGTCTAAAAGGCAAAGTTGTGACTTTACAGCACATCAGGTTTTTATTCCAGGAGAGACAAATTACAACAAATTACAACAGAATTAAAACGAAGAAGCACTCTAGACATATAAAAACAAGAGGCACATTCCTTGGGGAATAATGAAAGGTATTGTGCTGTTTTGTCTCTTGTACAAAATGTTCTACTGTATGTTTTGTAATTTGACATTAATTTGAATAAAGTTTATTCATAAAAAAAGAACAGCCTATCCTTTCCGAATCCAATTTCGATTAGTCACACCCTACACGTCTCGGCCACTGCTGCTGTCTGTTCTGACCCTACACGGGTGGAATGACCTTCCTGTGCATGACAGAGTCTTTGACCACTTTCAAGCACAGACTGAACTCACCTCATCAGGCTTTCCCTTTCATTTGCACTTCATTGTACATCGCTGTGGATAAGAGCGTCTGCTAAATGACTGTAATGTGATGTAATGAAATGTAATGTCCAGCTCATATACTAAACCCTGGGCCTGGGGCAAAGTGTCACAGTTGACCCCCTTCCCTGCCTGGTCCCATCAGATGCCTGAGACTTGCAGAGAGAGCTTATAGGGATTATACTGCCCCCTGTTGGTGAGACCCTATCCACCTCATTCTGACCCTCTTTACCCAGTTAATGCCTTTAACTAGACTTTCACTTTTACATTTGGGCATTTACCCTGTTTTACCCAGAACCTACATGCTTTAAAAAATATATATACAATCAATTTATGGAGCTGAATATTTACTGAAGTGCTTCAGTTTAATGCACAGGTGTCGAACTGTAGTCCTGGAGGGCCACAGTGTGTGCTGGTCTTAGCGTTTTCGGTGTTATCAGTGGTTCATGTAACCCTCTGAAGAGTACACTTAAGTCAGTGTTCTCCAACCTCATTGCTTTCAATTACCGGTAGTGATCGTTACATCAGCATTAGAATGTTCAGTTAAGAACATTCTCGTCACATATTTGTGGTCTCACACCTTGAAAACCCCCAGAGACAGTGGACTGAAACCCTCCCTTCTTCAGGTGATCCTTTGGCCTGTTGTACTGTATATTATCCCATACTGACTGTGGTGTGAGGTACAGTGGAGCAACACATAAAGCCAGAACACCAGGGGCTTGACTACAGGAGACCTGGGGGATTAAAGTCCAGATGCAGCTTTGATATTCAGGTGAAAATGCCCTGGCACCCTGACCAACTGCCTCTGTGACAGTTGCCCAGTCTTACTGTTCGCTCAGGAAAAGCCCTGAACACTTGGTTTAAACATTGCAAAAGGTTGGCTGTGAATTGCCTGTGAGCTACAAGTTATGGAAACATGACTTCAGGAAAAAAAACTATTTGGAAGGCAGGCTTAATAAGAACAAACTAACACCTTTTTACACCTGAAGAAATATTGGTTTGCATGCAATGTATAGGTTTTATTTGACTTTAATGCATGTGGTATTGTTATTGTATGAATTAGAAGCCATTGAGGAAATAAGTGACTTGTGGCTATTAGATTTGTGTAATCAGGGACTTGGTAAATATTTGTGGTATTATACCATAGGCCTCTTCAAGTAAATAACAGGGGGTTGAGAAAGTAAGCTTGTGAAAGCTGATGGGTTTAACATAGCTATTTATGAAGAGTTTTATGGTTTAGATGATATGGAAGGTATTCACATATTATACCTGTCAGTAGTTTATTTTTGGTTTTTTTCTCTCTTTTCTTTACAAAACATGACTTTTATGACTTGTTCAAATGCTTTTTTAAGCTACAATCAGAAACTCTGTCCCACAAGTAATGTACAGTGCATCCGGAAAGTATTCACAGCGCTTCACTTTTCCCACATTTTGTTATGTTACAGCCTTATTCCAAAATGGAATAAATGCTTTTTTTTCCTCAAAATTCTACACACAACACCCCATAATGACAACATGAAAGAAGGTTTTTTGAAATTTTAGCAAATTTATTAAAAATAAAAAACTGAGAAATCACATGTACTTAAGTATTCACAGCCTTTGCTCAATACTTTGTTGATGCACCTTTGGCAGCAATTACAACCTCAAGTCTTTTTGAATATGATGCCATAAGCTTGGCACACCTATCTTTGGGCAGTTTCGCCCACTCCTCTTTGCAGCACCTCTCAAGCTCCATCAGGTTGGATGGAGAGCGTCGGTGCACAGCCATTTTCAGATCTCCAGAGATGTTCAATCGGATTCAAGTCTGGGCTCTGGCTGGGCCACTCAAGGACATTCACAGAGTTGTCCTGAAGCCACTCCTTTGATATCTTGGCTGTGTGCTTAGGGTCATTGTCCTGCTGAAAGATGAACCGTCGCCTCAGTCTGAGGTCAAGAGCGCTCTGGAGCAGGTTTTCATCCAGGATGTCTCTGTACATTGCTGCATTCATCTTTCCCTCAATCCTGACTAGTCTCCCAGTTCCTGCCGCTGAAAAACATCCCCACAGCATGATGCTGCCACCACCATGCTTCACTGTAGGGATGGTATTGGCCAGGTGATGAGCGGTGCCTGGTTTCCTCCAAACATGACACCTGGCATTCACGCCAAAGAGTTCAATCTTTGTCTCATCAGACCAGAGAATTTTGTTTCTCATGGTCTGAGAGTCCTTCAGGTGCCTTTTGGCAAACTCCAGGCGGGCTGCCATGTGCCTTTTACTAAGGAGTGGCTTCCGTCTGGCCACTCTACCATACAGGCCTGATTGGTGGATTGCTGCAGAGATGGTTGTCCTTCTGGAAGGTTCTCCTCTCTCCACAGAGGAACGCTGGAGCTCTGACAGAGTGACCATCAGGTTCTTGGTCACCTCCCTGACTAAGGCCCTTCTCCCCCGATTGCTCAGTTTAGACGGGACGGCCAGCTCTAGGAAGAGTCCTGGTGTTTCTGAACTTCTGCCATTTACGGATGATGGAGGCCACTGTGTTCATTGGGACCTTCAAAGCAGCAGAAATTTTTCTGTACCCTTCCCCAGATTTGTGCCTTGAGACAATCCTGTCTCGGCAGTCTACAGACAATTCCTTTGACTTCATGCTTGGTTTGTGCTCCGACATGCACTGTCAACTGTGGGACCTTATATAGACAGGTGTGTACCTTTCCAAATCATGTCCAATCAACTGAATTTACCACAGGTGGACTCCAATTAAGCTGTAGAAACATCTCAAGGTAGATCAGTGGAAACAGGATGCACCTGAGCTCAATTTTGAGCTTCATGGCAAAGGCTGTGAATACTTATGTACATGTGATTTCTTAGTTTTTTATTTGTAATAAATTTGCTAAAATTAAAAAAAAAAACTTCTTTCATGTTGTCATTATGGGGTGTTGTGTGTAGAATTTTGAGGAAAAAAATGAATTTATTCCATTTTGGAATAAGGCTGTAACATAACAAAATGTGGGAAAAGTGAAGCGCTGTGAATACTTTCCGGATGCACTGTATGAATCTAGGCCAAACCTCAGAAAATTATATTATAGCTGGCTTGGCCTAGCTCTGGGTAATGATTTACCAGTAGAGGTAGATAGAGAGAGATAGAATGACAGATAAAGTGACAGAAAGAGAGAGAGAGAGAGTGTGTGTGTGTGTGTGTGTGTGTGTGTGTGTGTGTGTGTGTGCGCGCGTGAGAGAGAGAGAGACAGCAAGAGATTGATCCTCTTTTATAAAGAAAGTGATGGATTTTCACACAGTCACGTCTATAGGGAGTCGCTCCTTGTAAAGCACTGAGCCAGAGCTGGAAACCATGACTTCACTACACTATAAACAAATGGCTGCATTCTTGTGATTCTTTTCCTTTTTTAGTCACATAATTGTAAAAACCCAACGGGGGGGCGGGGGGCGGGGCAGGGGGCTATTCCAAACCACTCCCTACTGTGCCCCCCCCCCAGAGACTTATAAAAAAGATAAGATACAGAGTTGGGATACTCAGAGTATGTGCTTGTTAACCCCATCAAACTGCCAGTTTATTAAAGGATTCTGACGTTTCCAATCTTAAAAGTCTACTCCATGCAGAACCTTATGCAGGCACAACGTATACAAGCAAATTAACACTTGATATAATGGTCACTGGGCAGTTTGAAGACCGTCTGAATTTCAGCATCTCTGTGACAGCAGTGATTACCGCAAAGTGATACAGCCATCTAACATTCTGCCACGTCTAAAAACGGAGCCGCCATCGCGTGGTGAGACGGGTATTGGATTGCCCTGAGGAGTTCCCCGGGCGTTAACATATCTGCAGTCAGGAGTGCGGGTGCACCAAGATGCCAGTCCTAAATTCTTACTTGTGTGAGATACAATCCCTTCATATGCAGTGTGTGTATGAACTTACGCTGTGGAAAAAAGGCCCCTGTGGAGGTGTGTCACGGTGTTATTCAGTGTGTGCAGTTACGCTAAGCCTGGGAGAGCTGAGAGATTTATCACAGAGGACAAACCGATGGTCGAACCTGAGATAGATAGATAGATAGATAGATGGATAGATACTTTATTCATCCAGAGGGAAATTTTAGATGGACACCACTGACGTCATTTTATTAGGTGCTGAACGGGCAGGAAGAGATGGAATCGGGGATGGATGGAGCAGTGGCAGGAAAAGGAGGGAGATTTAAAAAAGGGCTGAGCTGTGGGAGTGAGCAGACAGATGGTATTAGCTGGGATCCTCTGTCCTGCAAGGTTAGGCTGTGGCGTGGGATAAACGCCCTTTCATTCTCAGATCTGACAGAGGGGAGGACTACTAAAGCCAAGCATTTTTGAAGGTTTATTTGAGGGCAAACATTAAAATAACAACCCTACTGGCAGCAACACTCTGCTTTCTGATAGGGTGGGATTATGAGGGGAGAGTCAGGATGGCCTTATGACTGATTAATGGGGTAATTAGTGGCCAATGTGGGGACAGGCCCATGATAGAACCTCAGAATGTAACAATGTTACAGGGCTGATAATGTTCTTTACCATGCGAACAATTGCATATCATTGCTGTCACACAAAAATACTTTGAAGATTGAGATGCTGGATAATTTTGAAAATCAACTAAGCAAACAATCATATGATGGAAGAATCTTGTTCTGAATATTACTGAAAACAGATGCCTTTTTATAATTATATGTTAGCTGCAAGAACTTTACTGGTGTCTTTAGTAACACCAGTGAAAGTATTTCAAACATGTTTGTGATGAATTTTGCCTTATAAGTGTGGCTATGAGGGCTACAGTTAGCACACATTCCCACACCATTCCATGTGCCAGTGTGGATGGGTGCTTACTACAACAAGGTTTGTAAATTTGGAAAATGGCATTATGATTAAGACCCTTTACAAATCACACAGTAAATGTAAAAAAAAGTTTGCAAATTTTCCAAATAATATTAAGATTTGCTTCTTGTACACTTCCACACAAGAAGGCAGGTATAGCCCTACATTTATAAAACTCTCAAGCAGGTGTGGTGACCTGACCTTCTCTTAGTGCAGTAGATTAGTGTTTAAAACACAGGCAGTTATATTATTTCCATTCACAAAGCCGAGCACTGAACTCTGTTGGGTCAAAAGTGCAGAGCAGCTTAGAGTGTCCTTGTGAGGCGTTGCCTAACATGGAACTGTTTTCAAAACAATAAAAGTGTGTTCATTTCCACATATTCATTGAAAACTCCATGGAAACATTCCTAGTTTCAAACTTTCAGCTTATGCACCACTATTCTCTAAAGACACCATGCATATACAATATATTCATTCCTCATGGATAGACAGAGGATAAACACAATTACAGTGAGGTCCATAAGTATTTGGACAGCCACACAAGTTTAATTCTTACACGGTGCGCTCCATATGGATGTATACACCCTCTAATTAAAGTTGACAGTAGAGGTCCATGTGGAGTGAATCATAGGAATTACACACCTTTAGAATGTCACTGTCCAAATAATTATGAACTTCACTGCACCTGAAAGGAAGAGTTGTCAGGAATAGTACTATAAATAACTTAATAAAGTGATTCTTAAACATGGCACTCAACGCACTTCCCAGATGAAATGAAGGGGTGAAAAATTCATTAGTAGGAACAGCACTGAAGATGTGTACCTATAGGGTCTGTGCACCACCACAGGCTGCTACAGCATAGAAGGTGCGCTGGTGTGTGCCAGGACATGGCGGGCAATTTTTCCACCATTAAAACAGCAGCTAAAAGTGCTCCAGAGATTATTTGGGAATTAATCCTAGTGAAGGTCACCTGTGCGATATTTAAAGAGCAAACTGTCAACGAGTCGACAAGATCATTCATCTCCGCGATGGGCACAAATGATCTTGCGGCTGGTCCAGCTTGACACACACACACAAGCACACACACACACACACACACACACACACACCTGCATATGCACTTACAAGAGCAAGGCTCACTCCGCCTCCTTGAAATTCATTAAAATACACAGCATTCACAGGAGGGCGTTGACACGGTTTATGGTGTGTTTACAGAATCCGATACTTGTACAGTCTGCCACTTTCTCCACCCCAGCTGTCGACACCAAGGTCACCCGCCCAGCCCAGTTTCTACTGGGACTCAGAGATAACTACGGAGAGGAGGGGCTGTCACTGTTTGAGTGGCAGGTACAGGTTGTCGACCCTTATGTAGTGCTGACTCAGCCCACCAGGGGGCAATGGAGAACGCTGCGATATGACAGCCTGATAATTTATAAACCTACATTTACGACTGAGAACATTTGCACAGAGTATGAGTTTACAAATCTGCTCTAATGACAGCAATGGCTAAATGGGCCAAATTTACAGCCAAAGCAGTTGTAAAACTGCAAATGCCATCCATTTAAAAATTATTCAACACTTTAACATTCTTTTGTTTTATGTTATTCGATCCTACTGCTGATACTTTGCATCTACTGCTAATGATCATTGATAACATAATCATAACCTGGCGCACATCAGTAAATCAGTATGAGATACTGTAAATAGTATTACTAAGTTATCATCTGTGTATATACTTGATTATAACTAGGGTGTTGATGTTTTTGCTTCTGCCAACATAAAAAACATATATTTTAGTAGTTTTTCCCACATAATATGATTTTTGTTTGCATTTCTGTGATATATGTACCAACACCGCCATCTTGTGGTTTTCATAGAAAACAATATAAATTGACACTGATCCAAGATCCAATCACAAGTCTTACGACAGTGATTTGGTGTCCACAGTGATGAGTTCACAGAATTAATTTGAATTAGCTATAAAACAGAGTTTTTGTTTATCCAGCTAAATTAATAAGATTAGGTTAGGGTTAGGGTCATAGCAGTTCCTAGATGTGAGCTCACTGAATGTAGGGAATGCAAATGTGACCATACAAATACCTACGTGTTAGAAAAATGTAGAAATGGTTTAAACATGATGGTAATCAGCAGGTGTGTCAGGGTTTAAGTACAGTGCAGTCTGCCCAGGTCTGCGAGTGGTCAATGTGTGGAATAGCTTGCCAGTACATGTAGTGGAGGCAGAAACACTGGGGGTTTTCAAGACCGGGCTGTTCGATTCTATTTAGCTTTTAGGCAAACTAGGCAATAGGTACACTTAGGGGAAGGAAAAGGCAAGCAATGCTGGGCTGAATGGCCTGTTCTTGCCATTAGCTTATGTTATGTCAGTGTTGTGTCAGTGTTACGTCAGTGTTATGTCAGTGTTGTGTCAGTGTTGGACTTCTCTTGTGCGATCACTCACGTCTGTGGCCTTCTTCTCCGCCTGCTCCAGCTTCTCCTGTGCGTCCTTCAGGGACTCGGAGTACTTGTCCAGCTCATCCTCCACCCCCTTCAGCTTCTTCTGCAGGGCCTGCAGCTCCTCCTCCAGCTGGGAGGCAAGGGGAGACGCACCGCCGTCAGCACTCTGTAGCTCCTACTGCCCATAGCTGGTACTGACACACATCACTGACCACATCTCTCACTGACTAAATCTCTCACTGACCATGTCTATCGCTGACCACATCTTTCACTGACCATATCTATCGCTGCACACATCTCTCACTGACCATGTCTATCACTGACCACATCTCTCAGTGATCACGTCTATCACTGACCACATCTATCAATGGTAGAAATGTTGCTTTTCTTCAAATAAGCACGTAGGCTCTGTTGTGTCATTGTTTTTGGTTTTTGGTCTCTTAATCAATGCTGAAGTTATGGATCTGTTGCAGCCTTGGTTACTGATGCAACAGATGCTTTTATCTCACCACATTACAATTACTTGCAATTGCAAAACCTTCCTGTGATGGATGTTAAACTTTTCTGTGATGTATGATTGTGAATTTAAACATGATATTATCTGAGAATTGCACAGTGATAAAGTAATTAAAAAGTCTGTAATAGAAAAAGATTAATGCTGATTTATATTTTCTACTTAATATCGCGTAAAATTGTGTATGGACTACTGTTGGCATGTTATACCAATAGTGAAAATGGCAATTCATTATTTTGACATGGGCACCATTATTACAGTCATGGCTAACATTAATATGACAATGTATTCAAAAAGTTTCAGTGTGTTGTTGTAGAGCATATACTCACAAAATCATTACACTGTTACTTTGTTTATTGATTGTTTCCTACAAGAATGGTCTAAACTAGACACCAAAACCTGAAAATCAGTTATCAACGTTTATGGGGGTCATGGTATATTGTATTGGTTTATGAGACCAAAACCTTTGCGTAGAGGGCAATTATTTGCCACTTTTGCTTTAAGTATGTGTCAAACGTTTTGACTAAAATATTGATGGTATTAATAGTATTTTAGGATCCATTGTATACTCAGTGAACACTTTATTAGGTAGACCTGTACACCAGCTTGTCAATGCAAATATTTAATAAGCCAATCATGTGGCAGCAACTGCATAAAAGCATGCAGACATGGTCAAGAGATTCAGCTGTTTTTCAGACCAAATGTCAGAATTGTGACCGTGGAATGATTGTTGTGCAAGACAGGGTGGTTTGAGTATCTCAGAAACTTCTGATCTCCTGGGATTTTCAAGCACTATAGTCTAGAGTTTGCAGAGAATGGTGCGAAGAACAAAAAATCCAGTGAACAGCAGTTCTGCAGACAGAAACACCTTGTTAATGTGAGAGGTCAGAGGAGAATGGCCAGACTAGTCAAAGCTGACAGGAAGGTAACAGTAACGCAAATAGCCTACAGCAGCTGAAGACCAATAAGTTAAAAAAAATTTTTTTTTTAAGTCTAATAAATACCTAATACCTAAGTGTTCTCCTGAACGGCTCTGAGTAGGTTGTCTTATCCCGGCGACCACGTGTCCTGGCTGTTAAAATCAGACAGTAAATCTGTTCAGCGCTCAGCTGAGTGCCAGGGCAGATCCAGGGATGGCAGGAGGATGGAATCATAAAGGCACAGCTCATGTAGTCACTGTGGATCAGACCAGGCAGGATGGCCGCAGCTGGTCACATTCCCTCTCCCGTTTAACCCCCCCCCCCGTCGACAGCCACGCATTACCCAGAATCCTGGCGGCCACAACACAATGAACAGCGCCGTCTCATTAAAGCAAAACAAAAAAAACCACCCCCCTCCCATACATTTATTGTCTTCTTTGGATGAAGGCGTCTCCCTTGCTTTATTTAGCTGTGGGGAATATCGGGGGAGAGGTTCTGAGGTACGCAGCGGCCCCGTCTATGGAGATAAACTGGGCCAGTACGGCATTGTTGACTGAAGGCAGTGGGGATGTGCTTTCATGGGGCGCTGTTCCTTTTTGGAATCTCCTGGCACCCGCTCCGCTGAAGGGACCCCGAAAATCCCCACCCCCACCCCAACAGTGGTCCTACAGTTTTATTTGTCACCGGTCAGATTCCAATCGAAGATATGACCTCACCTGTGAATGGATATGATGAGTCACCATGGAAACAAAGGTTAAAAAAATGTGACAGTCAATGCCATTTGACGTTAGCTGTCAAGAGGGGAGGGGAGGGGGCGGCACGGTGGCATGTGCCCATGACAAATGCTATTCTTATGTTACCACTGTCAAATTCTACCGGTGCCTTTGGATCCAGCTATGCCAGGCATCGCAGCTCCCCGAACACAAATAGACTGGAGCCATGTTGATCCACTGCCGCTGTCTCATGTGGGCAGGAGACAAGGCCTCGGGCATAGCCCAGTTTGGCAGAGCCTTGACCCCCCCCCCACAAGGGTGGAATGAGTATTCAAGGAAGGCATCTCCTCAAAAAAAGAGGCCCGGACAGGACAGGCCACTGTCATGCTGAACGACAGAAGAAAAGATCCACTTCTCTTTCAGAAAGGAAGACTTCCTTAATTGGTCATTCTGTGTATGGCTGGCCAGTGGGGTCATACCGCATGAACTCGGTAACATCTTACAAAAAGGAAAAGAAACTGAGCAAGGAGACAGGAATCCTGGTAGCCTGAAGATGTTATCAGCATGCAGGTGGTTCCAGGGAGACGTCTGGGATGGATTCAGAAAGGTCTTGACCCCAGACATTCCTTCTCTATTGTGCCTGGAAATGGGAGTTCGTTTGTGAGAGTTCCTGAGGTATGATTGGACTTAACAAATCAATGGGAATTTTTGTTGTAAGTCAATGACCAAATTAACTCCAATAACCTCCGATTGAAGTTCCGCCTCCATGATTGTGATGATTTGTCAGAAGAAGAATCCCTGAATATTAATTTATGATATATACATACAAAGCACATTTTCAGATATAATTTATTTTATATCACAGAGTCAAACTGGGCTCATAACACTGGAAGTTTGTAGGGCTAAACAGGGCGAAGACAGCCCTGAGATTCAGAAAAGCGTATCCCGCCAGTTCCAATATCAGGATACAGGATACCTAGTCTCTGCAGGCAGTGGCAGAAATTAGGACTAGGCCAAATGATGTCAAGGTCCAGTGGGCCGAGGCCAAAGTCCACACTTAACGAGATGGAGGAAGTAGGTTAAAATGAAAAAGCAGCTGTTGGAAAGCTGTGCAGTCCGATTGGACCCAGTGCTGTGACCTGTGTGTTCCAGGGTTGGCCAGAGGTGGGCTTTCTCCTTGGAAAGTGCCCCGACTTGCTCTAAACCTAGCAATAACCAGCTCAATGTACATTACTGTAATGTAATGTCAACGATGGCCAAGCCACCAGACCTGGGTTAAATAATTAACATCTGTGGCAAAGCTACTGGGAGGATTTTGGGCACAACTGCAGCTCGAAGCATCAAGATGGCATCTTTCGACAGATTACCCTGTAAAAGTAACTTCCCACAGCAATCCATCAACGGAATGCCCAATTTATGTTTCTCCAAGAATATTTGTCCAAGTAGGGAAGAGAGGAAAACCAAATTCGATGTGGAGCCAAGATGAGAGCTTTGCATTCTGGGAGAGGGGCCAAAATACAGAGTGACCACAGAAATCTCAAAAGCAATTAGAATCAGAGGACGGGGAGGGAATAAAAATATAGTCTCCAGAGCTTACAGTAAAGAAGAAGCTCTACTAAAACAAGTAATGTAAAGACCAGAAGCTACTCTGCCCCTGGCACAAGCTGTTACATTTCACTCAAAGTGTTGTGAAAACACAAGGCAGAACCACATTGTGACAATGTAATAACCGTCTAGGGTACGAATACCCACAATCCAGAGCAACGGCAGGGATCCATCATCGATGTAAGGCCGTAGAACGTAATGCTGCTGCTGTCCTTATCCAATCACCGCACCGCGTGTGTCTGACCTTGAGAACGCATATAACTCCTATTATCGTCTGACATGTCAATCCTGTATGAGCATATTTGTATCGCCAGTAATTGCAATACAAATTACTGTAACTGATTAATTGCAGAATGTAGTCATTCCCATGCCCAGAAGAGCTGCACTCTACCTGAACAGATCATGACAGAGATTTTTGCCTATAGCACATAATAGGCCTGTATGTGTAATTATCGTTATCTTTTTTTACTTTGAAAGTATCAGAAAGGTATGAACCAGAAACAAGCGTGATAATAGACCCAAGCTTTCTCCTTAATGCACTTCTTCCTCGCGACTGCCGGCTTCCATCAAGAATCGCAACCGTGCGCATTGCGTTCACGGTCCGAGTTTCTCTTGGTTTTGAAGGTGAGAGGGTAGACACGTTCCCGTGTTAAGAACTTGAGAGTGCTGTGTAAGGAAACTTCGAGCGAGCTGGGGACACGAGTTGTATAACTCGGGGTTATCTGTCACATAGAATCAAATGACTGAGGAGTCGACACTCCTCCAAGAGACCACATAAAATACGTCGTCAGTAATAGGATAGGCGCATTAACAAATTCAAATAATACGTGCTTTTTGCTTAAGATATTCCATAAATATATGTAGGCCTTTATAATTGTGGAGTAGGATGAATTGGCCAACACATTAAAACGAAATGTAGCCAAAACCACACTCAATTTGCCTAAGTGTTGTGACAAATACGTGTAACCCCGCGACGTGTTCTTTTAAGGTTGACTGGACATGTTTTTGAAATTCATAAATCAATCCTGGTGAACACAGTCAATTAACGGACACCCTAAACGCTGATCGGAGAAATGTATGAGTATCATGGTATGTATTGAAGAGCAATATCAACTGCATATGAGGTTTAATTCATTTTTTTCTCTAAAGGAAAAGCAGTTGAACATTAAATTCCCGTTAATCAAAATAAATATCAAACAGCAACATTTGCTACATTTTATTTGGCGTAAAAAGTAGTCCATTTCAAATCCAACCACTGGATGAACTTCCTATAGTTAACACTGTGGGCAGTAGGCTACTTGTTCATATTGTATAATTGAATTGAGACACTTGGAAATACAGTGGTCGCCCCTACCTGCTTGCATTTGTCCTCTGCCCCTTTTTTGTCTCCCTCGGCTTGCTCAGCGCGGTCAATAGCATTCTCCTTATCCAGTTTCAGCATCTGCATTTTCTTCTTGATGGCCTCCATGGTTGCTTTTGTGGTGTTCTCCCAATAGCAGGCGTTAAGGATAAGAAAAGCAGTGTTAACTACTGATGCGCGCGGACCCCCGAGAGACGCAGAGAACTGCTGTTGCACCCACCACCGGGTTCGAGTGGAGTGATAAAACAAAGACTGCCTGGATAGGGTAATGAGGTAGGTTGGAATTCTCGCCAAAGGAACCAAAGACTTTTTTGGGAAGTTCGGTCAAGTCACTCTAAACCGAGAGTGACGTCGGGCGCCTGTGATTTGTTCGAAAGAATTGGCTTAGAATTTAGCGCAAGGAGTTTGTCCATCTTTGGAAGGCTCCGATTTCTCTCGATGTTCATATCTCAATGGAATGAAATTTCACCCCTAAATATATCTCTGGAGGGACGATGCGTATACCAGCAAAGGAAAAAGGGATAATTCACTTTCGATTTCTTTTAATCTTTTCATTCCGAAGTAAATAATGTAAATAAAGGGCAAAAAGCGTCAGTGCATTTTAAAATCAAATAAATGTTCCATCTATAACATTAAAATACGACAACATATTGTTCTTGTCGATGCTGGTCATTTGTTGATACTCAACCCATGTATAAGCTTACTCTGTTGAGCGAATACCGGTGTCTCTAAACAGAAGCTACTGCAAATTTGGGTAGTTCGGCTTCTTTGAAACGGTATGCAGAATGAACCACCGTGTATTCATGACGACCTTGACCGTAACTTGATAAGTGTGTCCATACAGTATTCAGACCGGATATTTTCGAATAAATTGCATCAGACTATATGGCTTCGAATGACTTATCCCTCAGCTGTGGTCAGGATATCTGCATGGACCGCGGGGCTGTCGCGGCTGAACTTGAGCAGGGTCTCCACGGTCACTGCCACAAAGTGCAGCCTCCCACCGTCGCTCCACAGCGCTGCTCGGGTTCCAAGGAAAAGGTAGTCTCATTGCATAGGCTCTACATCTATTCCAATGCACGAACACTGTGGAAAATCGATATTTACTGAACCAAAATTAATATCGGTTTAGACTACAGGTTGAAACGGTCCACATAATGGATACGGCACAAATATTTTGTGAATTGTTGTTTACGGAAAGTGCAGAGCCAAGTCCAAGTTGGATAATCGCCACGTGTCTGTGTATAAAATGTGAAATATAGCTCCATTCCATTTAGTCTAAATGCCCAAATGGAATGTTCTGCCCATTTTTGTCATTTTAAAAGCACTCTTATCAACACGAATAAGAAATAACATTGATATTTTCTTAGAGAAAACCAACTTTATTGAACGTTAATGCTTTCAAATAAACACATAAAACTGTCCTTTACAATGCTTTAAAGTTGGCGACCGCATCGCGCAGTTTACGTTTCATAGCCAATAGTATCAAAATAAAAGATAAATGAACAGAACAAAGAGAACACTCAAGAGAAATACCATCTGCAACCAGAGCTGATGCGCTCACACAATGGCGAACAAAATTTTAACAAGAGCTCTGCCGGTTTTATCTTATACTGTGAAAATACATATCTTTGCAAACGAGCGTATGTGACTCTTTGCTTAGTTAAAAAATTGGATTTAAGTGCACTTAAAAACGGGGAAATATTAATTACATACACATGAAATACATATGCAGGCACTTAGGTGCATCGATGGCCATTGTTGGATTGATAAAGTAACACTGAATTGTCAGGTCACCTTACAACGTAACAAGACGAGTTGTGCAGCGAATATATATATTTTTTTATAGAATTTATGTTGCTAATCCGAGATCACACTGAGACGAATATCTTAGACCCACAAATGTAATACGTTTTAAACCCACAGTAGCATATACAATTGGCCATTTAACACTATTTCTGAGGAATTAAAAGCAACTTAATAGCACCTGGTGGGACAAACAAAAAACAAACAGGTCCTGGTAAAAAAAAAAAAAAAAGAAGCCAATCAGCAGTGGGTTTGAGTTTTCACACGAGACAAGATCTTTTAGAAACGTTCGTAAGGAAGAATAAACTGTCAAAGTTCCTGCGTTGATATACATTTTTTCCCCACTTTCAAGGAACTTTGAAAATAAAACACTCATAGACATTTTTATTAATATATAAATTTAATAGAAGATACCATTTGTAACACATTTCATAGCTTTTGTTTATTTATTTTAAAAAATGATATGTATGCTTTCTATGAATTGTTTCGACGCAACAAAAAAAATCAATCATTGCACTTCTGGTCCAAATTGCAACAAAAATGCATTTGAATGTTCTGGGTTAAAGGAGAACACCTCCCTGACTGCCCTACAAACATTCTGGCAAAACAGTTTTCTTCTTTGGAACTCTGAAAGTCTTGAACGAACTCCGCGCGCCAGCTCTGCAGAAAAGCATAGCTCCTCAATGCGGCCGTTTTCTCTTTTCCCGTAAATGTGTAGAAATCTTCGCAGTGTTCTTTCTCAGTTTTGGTCAGTAAGAAGAGTCTTCGAACCATGCCCTCGGTGACTCCACCTTCAGGTGACCGCGATTTCTAATCGAGCAACAGAAAACAGGCAGACGCCCAGCCTCCCCTCCCACCCACCCCAAACGTCTAGACTTTGTGCTCTCTAAAATTAGGCTGTTGTTTCGGCAATACAGCTGAAAAAAGTATCGAAAAGCGAAAAGGTGTGAAATTACTGAGATAGATAATGTTGTAGCCACAGTGAACACATGCAATATAGTAAGGGACAACTATTCTAATTACCAAGTTAATCACATATAGAAATATTAAAGGCGCAAATTACCTTAGAGTTGGCATACATTTTACATTATTTAAACAAAACAGTGGCACTGTCAGCCTAAGCGTTTAAAGAGTGACAAATAAACAGAAAAAAATTAAAATGGACATCCTGATACAGTTTTCACTTTTTAATATACCAATTTCTTTATACGCAGCCAAATATTGCTTTTGTAGCCTAAGCGCAACACCTCAAAATCCATTTGAATTTCGCAACTGCCCATCACTAAAAAGCTCGTGCCCGGGCTCGTGATTTGTCTTTGCTGTGTGAGTCATCGGCCGTTGCTCACTGCTCCTGCCCATCCTCCCTCAGCTCTGTGGGCAGGAACTTGTACTGCTGCTGCCTGATCATGGCCAGCTTCTTACGGGCCTCGTCCAGCTCGCGTTCCTTCCGCAGCATCTCCTCCTGAGCGGCGATGATCTGTGAACGAGACCCCGCCCCGTCGTTAAAACGTGGTTACTCTCCAAAACAATATGGGGGTTAACCTGGGTGTCCTGGTCACAATTCTTAATTCCCACAAAACCCGACTCCAGCCACCTACACCCCCCCCCCCCCCCACCTGCACCCAAAAAAACAACAACAACAAGACAAAACAAATCATGCACATACAAAAGCAAGTCCCCACAACAAAAGAGAACTGAGCTCTTCATCTAACTCACGGTCAGAATTCATACAGGATTTGCTAGAACAAAATGGCTTTGTCAAATATTTTAAGTTTTATTTAAAACATGGGGGTGAAATTGGGGGGTGGGTTGAGTTGATGCGGGGGACTTTTCGGGGTAGGGTAGTGAATACACCAGTGCTACGGGGTATGAGCTCACAGAATGCTAGCAGGGCAGGAAGTGAAATCCATTCTTCTTCCATTCGGGTACACAGTGAAAACAGGGCAGCGTGCCTGCCTGCTGTGGCTGTACTGAGCTCTGAGCGTTTTCACCCGGCTAAAATTCAGACGTTAACGTGGCACCGATCAGCTTCCACTCACCTGGGCAATGCCGCCGACCA